>NC_092101.1:19969955-20215474 GCF_045679555.1 Salvelinus alpinus | reverse complement strand
CACACTATGTAGCCCAGCTCCATACTGCAGTACATAGGTGTTGGGAGACACACTATGCAGCCCAGCTCCATGCTGCAGTACATAGGTGTTGGGATATACACTATGCAGCCCAGCTCCATACTGCAGTACAGAGGTGTTGGGATATACACTATGCAGCCCAGCTCCATACTGCAGTACATAGGTGTTGGGATATACACTATGCAGCCCAGCTCCATACTGCAGTACATAGGTGTTGGGATATACAGGCCTACCAGAGCTCACATGTTTAAGTTCAAGTTTTATTGTCACATGCTTAAGTACAGTGAAATGCTTAACTTGCATGTTCTACCCAAGGGTTTCCTGAACTCTGTCCTGTCCCCCCAGCTGATTTGAATAATCAAAGCTGAGTTGGTGAGTTGGTTATTTGAATCATCTGTGTAGTGCTTGGGCAAAAAACAAAACTTGCACCCAGGGGGGGCCCCAGGACCGAGTTTGGGAAACCCTGCTCTGCCAAACAGTTCAGTAATCAATATCAAAATAGTACATATAATAAAGAAAACACAAGAAATAAGAAATAAGATAGGAAGCTATATACAGGGAGTAAATATAAAAGAATCACAAAATAGCAAAGTTGGGTTGGAGCATGCAATCAATCAATCAATCAATCAAATGCATTTATAAAGCCCTTTTTACATCAGCTAATGTCACAAAGTGCTGTACAGAAACCCAGCCTAAAACCCCAAACAAGCAATGCAGATGTAGAAGCACGGTGCTAGGAAAAACTCCCTAGACAGCAGCCATACTGAACGGCACCATCTTGTAAAGTGCCTGCAGGCTTGTCTGCCTCTCAGTCCCTCTCAGCCCCTCTTCCCTTTGCATCATCACATCTGGGGACGAGGGAGAAAGCCCGCCTAGAATCTGAGCCCTTCCTGAAATGCAGCTCTGCCAAATGAAAGGATTTGCACGCTTTGCTGAATTGATGATTTCATGACATATCACCACAACAGAGCGATAATAATGAGGCTTCAGATGAAGACAAGTCATACTGGTATGTTGGTATTAGCATACTTAGCTACTACAGTGTAGTTGACGAATGTTTTCATGTTTCCAGTTATAAGACTCTGTGTCAGAGCTGTGGGTAAATGTAGTGGACCTAATGGTGCCCCTCAATGGTAGTTGCTCAGCTCCACTCATGCTAGCATTCCACTGGAGTTTTTCCGGGCCATAAATATCTGACCAGGAAAAACTCTGAGGATAATTATATTCACAACCAAGTTTTACATTGTCAGCAAACAGTATTCCCCAATGTGGAACAGTACTCTCTCTACACTGTGTGTTGGCTACAGCAAAAGGTCATAACTTATCTCATGGAACCAAATTAAGTATCAGAGAATCCCAAAATAGTTGACTGTTACTGCTGTCCAAAATAATGCTTACCCACAACATACAAAGGAAGTATTGTGGTATACAGTCACCGGCAGCTAGCCTTTTATCTTCAAATGACTTCACACAAAACAAGGAGGATGTTGTATGATTTTTGCATTGCACCAGAGGAGGCTGGTGAGGAGAGGACGGCTCATAATAATGAATGGAATGGAGTGAATGGAACGGTATCAAACACATGGAAACCAGGTGTTTAATGTGTTCGATTACATTCAATTTATTCCATTCCAGCCATTACTGAGTCCGGCTCCTCATTTAAAATGCCATCAGCTACCAGTACATTACATACAGCGTATAACCCAAGTAATATGACAACCAGTACATTACATACAGCGTATAACCCAAGTAATATGACCACCAGTACATTACATACAGCGTATAACCCAAGTAATATGACCACCAGTACATTACATACAGCGTATAACCCAAGTAATATGACCACCAGTACATTACATACAGCGTATAACCCAAGTAATATGACCACCAGTACATTACATACAGCGTATAACCCAAGTAATATGACCACCAGTACATTACATACAGCGTATAACCCAAGTAATATGACCACCAGTACATTACATACAGCGTATAACCCAAGTAATATGACAACCAGTACATTACATACAGCGTATAACCCAAGTAATATGACCACCAGTACATTGCATACAGCGTATAACCCAAGTAATATGACCACCAGTACATTACATACAGCGTATAACCCAAGTAATATGACCACCAGTACATTACATACAGCGTATAACCCAAGTAATATGACCACCAGTACATTACATACAGCGTATAACCCAAGTAATATGACCACCAGTACATTACATACAGCGTATAACCCAAGTAATATGACCACCAGTGTTAAAATAGTAAAAGCAAGTAAGGCCAAACAGCAAGGATCTCAAAGATGAAAAGTAAAGTTCACTGTGTGAGCAGAGAGTGAGGTGTTCATTCATTCACAGGTAATAATATCAGCCTATATTCCTCGGCTCCAAAATAAAGATTTACTGATGCAAGGCCTCTGCCAAGGTAGGACTGGGAGGTGTTTCAGAGTTTATCCACGTTCACCACATTGTCACACTACAGGGCTGTTCTCTCCTCTCTCTCTCTCTCTCTCTCTCTCTCTCTCTCTCTCTCTCTCTCTCTCTCTCTCTCTCTCTCTCTCTCTCTCTCTCTCTCTCTCTCTCTCTCTCTCTCTCTCTCTCTCTCTCTCTCTCTCTCTCTCTCTCTCTCTCTCTCTCCTCTTCCCACCCAGGTCATCAGGCATGCCCCCATGAAGGGCTCGAGTTATGAGATACAATCCTTCAGCCATTTAATCATTAATGTGTTTTATACAGCCAGGCCCCGGACCTTTCTCGCTCGTAAAAAATAATATTTGTCTTTCCAACTGCACTGTGAACCACAAAGTCCTTATGTTTAATTTTAGTCAGTGTAGTAAAACCCTGTTCTTCCCCCTTCCTTGTCCCTTGCATGGACTATTACCTTGTTCTGTAACTGTACTGCGGTGTGTGTGCATACCTGTGTGTGTGTGTGTGTGTGTGTGTCTGTGTGTCTGTGTGTCTGTGTGTGTGTGTGTGTGTGTGTGTGTGTGTGTGTGTGTGTGTGTGTGTGTGTGTGTGTGTGTGTGTGTGTGTGTGTGTGTGTGTGTGTGTGTGTGTGTGTGTGTGTGTGTGTGTGTGTGTGTGTGTGTTTTTGTGCTGAGCCACAGGGAAGCAGCTCTGCAGGCTGGAGGTAAGGCTGCTTGAGATTGCGAGGGAGTGTTTTTTATGTTCTTTAATTTCCCTGCCGATCTTGAGGAGCGCTCAGAGAGATCTGTGTCTCCACACGGCCCTGACACCACAGTGGGCCTTGTTCAAGAGATCCACAGAAATGTTCTTCCAGGGTTAAATTGTGGGTTTGATATGAGCTGCTCAGGGTGGGTCTGTGATGAATGAAAGGCTAGGAGGGAGAATGTTATTGAGCAGAGAGAGAATGGATAGAGCGAGAGAGAGATGGCGGGGAAAGAGGGTGAGGGGGTGTAAGATAGAGAGAGAGAGCTGGGGGAGAGAGGGAGAAAGGGGTGTGAGATAGTGATAGGGAGCGAGAGAGATAGAAGAGAGAAGGGGGGGGGGGGGGGGGGCTGCTCTGATACAGAGACATTGACCTGCAGTCAGCTGGACTCAGCTGGGATTAACCTCGAAGGGCCCAAATCACAGATAATGATCAGTGACAGGAGAGCTACACTGCTGACTCAAAGTACCATTACTACTGTAGTCTGGAGCCTCTGCTGTGTCATTAACATCGATTACTGTCTTTACCCTTAAGAAGAACTACCGGGCTCCCGAGTGGTGCAGCGGTCTAAGGCACTGCATCTCAGTGCTAGAGGCGTCACTACAGACCCTGGTTCGATCCGGAGCTGTTTACAACCGGCGGTGATTGGGAGTCCCATAGGGCGGCGCACAATTGGCCTAGCGTGGTCCGGGTTAGGGTTTGGCTGGAGTAAGCTGTCATTGTAAATAAGAATGTGTTCTTAACTGACTTCCCTAGATAAATAAAGGTTAAATAAAAAACTACCAGTCAGCATACTGTTACTACAGCCTCTGCTGTGTCATTAACATTGATTACTGTCTATAGCCTTAGGAAGAACTACCAGTCCATTACACTGTATGTGAATACATAGAACCCCACTGACAGGCTTTCCCAAGCTACCACACACACAGGAGGATGTCCCCTGAGTGTGTGCTTTGTCTGACATTGAGTCATTAGCCACAAGTGTATTTTTAAAGCCGTGTCATTAGCTAATCAAATGAGTGACTGAGACTGAGAGGACAGGTATCTTGTTAAGCACGAGGAGAGGAGACTAGAGGCATCTTGTTAAGCACGAGGAGAGGAGACTAGAGGTATCTTGTTAAGCACGAGGAGAGGAGACTAGAGGCATCTTGTTAAGCACGAGGAGAGGAGACTAGAGGTATCTTGTTAAGCACGAGGAGAGGAGACTAGAGGCATCTTGTTAAGCACGAGGAGAGGAGACTAGAGGTATCTTGTTAAGCACGAGGAGAGGAGACTAGAGGTATCTTGTTAAGCACGAGGAGAGGAGACTAGAGGCATCTTGTTAAGCACGAGGAGAGGAGACTAGAGGCATCTTGTTAAGCACGAGGAGAGGAGACTAGAGGCATCTTGTTAAGCACGAGGAGAGGAGACTAGAGGCATCTTGTTAAGCACGAGGAGAGGAGACTAGAGGCATCTTGTTAAGCACGAGGAGAGGAGACTAGAGGTATCTTGTTAAGCACGAGGAGAGGAGACTAGAGGTATCTTGTTAAGCACGAGGAGAGGAGACTAGAGGTATCTTGTTAAGCACGAGGAGAGGAGAATAGAGGTATCTTGTTAAGCACGAGGAGAGGAGACTAGAGGCATCTTGTTAAGCACGAGGAGAGGAGACTAGAGGTATCTTGTTAAGCACGAGGAGAGGAGACTAGAGGTATCTTGTTAAGCACGAGGAGAGGAGACTAGAGGTATCTTGTTAAGCACGAGGAGAGGAGACTAGAGGCATCTTGTTAAGCACGAGGAGAGGAGACTAGAGGTATCTTGTTAAGCACGAGGAGAGGAGACTAGAGGTATCTTGTTAAGCACGAGGAGAGGAGACTAGAGGCATCTTGTTAAGCACGAGGAGAGGAGACTAGAGGCATCTATGTTAAGCACGAGGAGAGGAGACTGAGAGGCATCATCTTGTTAAGCACGAGGAGAGGAGACTAGAGGTATCTTGTTAAGCACGAGGAGAGGAGACTAGAGGTATCTTGTTAAGCACGAGGAGAGGAGACTAGAGGCATCTTGTGGGCACCTTGCATGGTTCTTCATAAGTCCCTCTCCCCCTCCAGGCTCCTCCTGGGGCTACGACACTACAAGTGGCACATCATTAGGAGAACTAACTGTTACTGGGGGAGTGATCAATTAACACAGCACATGAGCAAGTCTAGGAACACAGTCAAGACACAACACATATGATGATTGGGCTTTGTCTAATATCACTAGCAGCGGAGATACATCTACACAGCATCATAATAATATAATTTGGTGGGTGGTTATATTTGTCCTATTTCACACGTGTGTGAGTGAGTATTAGCTAGTCGTGCAGCCAAGATACAACAGAAAAAACATGATGTTTCTGGCAATCTTTAGACAGAACATAGAAATGCATTGGAGGAAATACTGTTCTCAGCTACTATGTATATAAGATAGTAGGTATATAAAAAAATCTGGTTCCAGACTATTTACAAATTTACACAAAGATGATGTATGTACAAATGTATCCAAGATGGCGTAGCAGTGCAGACGTGGTTTGTCGTCCTCTCATGTACTTTTTCATATTTTTTTGTATATATTTCAATTTATTTTCAATCTCTTTTCCATTTTTAAATTAAATATACCTTCCGGTAACCCGCCTCACCCAATGTGACATGGATGAGCTATTTTTTTTTTGACCTTATAGCCAGAACCTCCATCAGTAGCTAGCCAGCTAATTAGCTACTAGCTATTTAGCCATTGTTAGCCACTGCTAGCGGCCTTTCCTTCTGCACAGACACCAGACATTTTTTTTTTGCCTGGATAATATTTGCCAGCATCGGACTGTTTTCTCCACTACAAAGCCGGATTCTTGCTGTAAACCCTGGACCATTACTCCTGATCATCGCAGCTAGCTGCCACCGAGTGACCCAGCCCCGAAGCTAGCCCTGAGCCGGGCCCACCTCCCGGCCTACTCTGTGATCACCCGGCTACTCAGCCGATGCCTTCCGGACTCTACCCCAACACGGCTAGAATCCACCACTCTGCCGGATCCTTGCCGTAAGCTCTGGACCTGTGTGTCGGATCATCGCTGCTACCGAGTGGCTATAGTGGCTAACGCCCCTGCCCCGAAGCTAGCACCAGTTAGCCGCGAGCCAGGAGCATCTCCCGGCTAGCAAACAAAATTACTACAACTACAATTACCTCTTTCGCCATCTGGTCTGGACCCTTTGGACCCATCTGGTCCGCCGACTTTACTCCATCCACTGTGCTCTCAACCGGCCTTCGCCGGATGTCGGAGCAGACGCTTCTACTTACCCCGGCCTGCTAACTTTAAATGCCGTGTCTCCCGCATGCTAGCGTAGTAACAACTACTACTATCCATCTATTGCTGTTCACTGGACCCTATGATCACTTGGCTACATAGCTGATGCCTCCTGGACTGCTCGTTAATCACGGTACTCCATTTTGTTTATTTTTCTTGTTTATCTGTCGGCCCCAGCCTCGAACTCAGGCCCTGTGTGTAGTTAACCGACCCTCTCTGCCCATTCATCACCATTTTACCTGTTGTTGTTGTCTTAGCTGATTAGCTGTTGTTGCCTTAACCGTTGTTGCCTTAACTAGCTCTCCCAATCAACACCTGTGATTGCTTTATGCCTCGCTTTATGTCTCTCTCAAATGTCAATATGCCTTGCACACTGTTGTTTAGGATAGTTATTATTGTCTTAGTTTACTGCGGAGCCCCTTGTCCCACTCAACATGCCTCAGATACCTCCTTTGTCCCACCTCCCACACATGTGATGACCTCACCCAGCATATCTAGCCCGTCCAGAGATGCAATCTGTCTTATCATCACTCTGTGCCTGGGTTTACCTCCACTGTACCCGCACCTCACCATACCCCTGTCTGTACATTATGCCCTGAATCTATTCTACCACACTCAGAAATCTGCTCCTTTTATTCTCTGTCCCCAACGCACTAGACGACCAGTTTTGATAGCCTTTAGCCGTACCCTCATCCTACTCCTCCTCTGTTCCTCGGGTGATGTGGAGGTTAACCCAGACCCTGCGTGTCCCCAGGCACACTCATTTGTTGACTTCTGTAACAGAAAAAGTATTGGTTTCATGCATGTTAACATCAGAAGCCTCCTCCCTAAGTTTGTTTTACTCACTGCTTTAGCACACTCCGCCAACCCTGATGTCCTTGCCGTGTCTGAATCCTGGCTAAGGCCACCAAAAATTCTGAGGTTTCCATCCCCAACTACAACATTTTCAGTCAAGATAGAACTGCCAAAGGGGGATGAGTTGCAATCTACTGCAGAGATAGCCTGCAAAGTTCTGTCATACTTTCCAGGTCTATGCCCAAACAGTTCGAGCTTCTAATTTAAAAAATGAATCTCTCCAGAATTAAGTCTCTCACTGTTGCCGCCTGTTATAGACCACCCTCAGCCCCCAGCTGTGCCCTGGACACCATATGTGAAATGATTGCACCCCATCTATCTTCAGAGTTCGTTCTGCTAGGTGACCTAAACTGGGATATGCAATCTACAATCTAAGCTAGATGCCCTCAATCTCACACAAATGATCAAGGAACCCACCAAGTACAACCCTAAATCCGTAAACATTGGCACCCTCATAGATATTATCCTGACCAACTTGCCCTCCAAATACACCTCTGCTGTTTTCAATCAGGATCTCAGCGATCACTGCCTCATTGCTTGCATCCGCTATGGGTCCGCGGTCAAACGACCACCCCTCACCACTGTCAAATGTTCCCTAAAACACTTCTGCGAGCAGGCCTTTCTAATCGACCTGGCCCGGGTATCCTGGAAGGATATTGACCTCATCCCGTCAGTCGAGGATGCCTGGTCGTACTTTTAAAATAATTTCCTCACCATCTTAAAAAAGCATGCCCCTTTCAAAAAATGTCAAACTAAGAACAGATATAGCCCTTGGTTCACTCCAGACCTGACTGCCCTCGACCAGCATAAAAACATCCTGTGGCAGACTGCACTAGCATCGAATAGTCCCCGCGATATGGAACTTTTCAGGGAAATCAGGAACCAATACACGCAGTCAGTCAGGAAAGCAAAGGCTAGCTTTTTCAAACAGAAATTTGCATCCTGTAGCTCTAACTCCAATATGTTTTGGGACACTGTAAAGTCCATGGAGAATAAGAGCACCTCCTCCCAGCTGCCCACTGCACTGAAACTAGGTAACACGGTCACCACCGAAAAATCTACGATAATCGAGATTTTCAATAAGTTTTTCTCTACGGCTGGCCATGCTTTCCACCTGGCTACCCCAACCCCGGCCAACAGCTCCGCATCCCCCGCAGCTACTTGCCCAAGCATCCCCAGCTTCTCCTTCACCCAAATCCAGATAGCAGATGTTCTGAAAGAGCTGCAAAACCTGGACCCATACATATCAGCTGGGCTAGACAATCTGGGCCCTCTCTTTCTAAAATTATCTGCTGCCATTGTTGCAACCCCTATTACCAGTCTGTTCAACCTCTCTTTCGTATCGTCCGAGATCCCTAAAGATTGGAAAGCTGCCGCAGTCATCCCCCTCTTCAAAGGGGGTGACACTCTAGATCCAAACTGTTATATACCTACGTATATCCATCCTGCCCTGCCTTTCTAAAGTCTTCGAAAGCCAAGTTAATAAACAGATCACTGACCATTTCGAATCCCACCGTACCTTCTCCACTGTGCAATCTGGTTTCCGAGCTGGTCACGGGTGCACCTCAGCCACGCTCAAGGTACTAAACGATATCATAACCGCCATCGATAAAAGACAGTACTGTGCAGCCGTCTTCATCGACCTGGCCAAGGCTTTCGACTCTGTCAATCACCGTATCCTTATCGGCAGACTCAACAGCCTTGGTTTCTCAAATGACTGCCTCGCCTGGTTCACCAACTACTTCTTAGACAGAGTTCAGTGTGTCAAATCGGAGGGCCTGTTGTACAGACCTCTGGCAGTCTCTATGGGGGTACCACATGGTTCAATTCTCGAGCCAACTCTTTTCTCTGTATATATCAACGATGTCGCTCTTGCTGCGGGTGATTCCCTGATCCACCTCTACGCAGACGACACCATTCTGTATACATCTGGCCCTTCTTTGGACACTGTGATAACAAACCTCCAAACGAGCTTCAATGCCATACAACTCTCCTTCCGTGGCCTCCAACTGCTCTTAAACGCTAATAAAACCAAATGCATGCTTTTCAATCGTTCGCTGCCCGCACCTGCCCGCCCGACTAGCAACACTACTCTGGACGGTTCTGACTTAGAATATGTGGACAACTACAAATACCTAGGTGTCTGGCTAGACTGTAACCTCTCCTTCCAGACTCATATTAAGCATCTCCAATCCAAAATTAAATCTAGAATTGGCTTCCTATTTCATAACAAAGCCTTCTTCACTCACGCTGCCAAACATACCCTCATAAAACTGACTATCCTACCGATCCTCGACTTCGGCAATGTCATTTACAAAATAGGTTCCGATATTCTACTCAGCAAACTGGATGCAGTCTATCACATTGCCATCCGTTTTGTCACCAAAGCCCCTTATACCACCCACCACTGCGACCTGTATGCTCTAGTCGGCTGGCCATCGCTACATATTCGTCGCCAGACCCACTGGCTCCAGGTCATCTATAAGTCTTTGCTTGGTAAAGCTCTGCCTTATCTCAGCTCACTGGTCACGATAACAACACCCACCCATAGCACGCGCTCCAGCAGGTATATCTCACTGGTCGTCCCCAAAGCCAACACCTCCTTTGGCCATCTTTCCTTCCAGTTCTCTGCTGCCATTGACTGGAACAAATTGCAAAAATCGCTGAAGCTGTAGACTTATATTTCCCTCACTAACTTTAAACATCAGCTATCTGAGCAGCTAACCGATCGCTGCAGCTGTACATAGCCCATCTGTAAATAGCCCACCCAATCTACCTACTTCATCCCCATATTGTTTTTATTTACTTTTCTGCTCTTCTGCACACCAGCATTTCTACTTGCACATCAACATCTGCTCATCTATCACTCCAGTGTTAATTTGCTAAACTGTAATTACTTCGCTACTATGGCCTATTTATTTCATTACCTCCTCACGCCATTTGCACACACTGTATGTAGACTTTCTTTTTTTCTATTGTGTTATTGACTGTACGCTTGTTTGTTCCATGTGTAACTCTGTGTTGTTGTTTGTGTCGCACTGCTTTGCTTTATCTTGGCCAGGTCACAGTTGTAAATGAGAACTTGTTCTCAACTAGCTTACCTGGTTAAATAAAGGTGAAATATATATATATTTTTAAAAGCCGGCTCCTAGGTGCATAGTGGTAGCAACAAGTGGTACTGATTACTGTATCACCTAGGCTTGGAGAAGTGAGTAGGGAGTGTAGTGAAGACAACTGCTTTTACAGTTTAACGTGTGAAAAGTCAAACTGATCTAGAATGTTTGTGCTGTGTGTGTGAGGTTCATAGTCATAGTTCATGGACCATGTAATAACACAGAAATACAGTATAACATCAGATCATAGATCATACAGCATGTCTCAGACAAGCTCCAATCAACCATTAACTCCTGTGCTCTAGTCCAGGCTTTTACCACCATGCTTTAGGAGCAGTAAATTCCTTCTCTGCTCATACACCCACCTCTCTCCCTCCCTCCTCCTCCCTCCACCTCCCTCCATCTACCTTAGAGTAATGAGGTTAGGGCAGGTGGCCTCCACACAGCTGTAGAGGCAGGATGGTGTTATAACGGTGCACCTCATCACGTTCCCACACTGTGAACAATAACTAACTGTATAGCTACTGCACCATGCCAGGCAAGGGCTTCTAACCATACTCGTTTCCAATGCTACCCTAAAAAGGAGAATCTGGGGGCAGCCTTAATGCCAACGGGAAGCTATATTACTTTACCTCCTCCAACAGGTTCATTCTCAGAACCAGGTGGGGGTTCCCCCTAATTTACATCACTACATGCTGTATCTATACACAAAGCGTATTATAGACAACTAGTACTCCATTGGATTCTAGGCTGGGTAACCAGAGTCCTCCTAGCAGGTTTTATTTAGTCTTTGTGGGGCCTCATGTATCAAAGGTGCGTTGCACAAAAGAATGCTCTAAACCTTGCGTGCAATGATTTTCCCATAAAGGCTGGAATTGATCCATTTTGAACTTGAACTCTCCACGCAAATCTCAGACCATATAGGCACAACTTTTAGTGGTTGATCAATTGTATTGCAAGCAAATATTGTGTTTTTGAGGGAAATTGAGGTGTGTGCTGCACAGGAATGATAACAATGGTAGGCTAATGAAACGTTCAAATGTTGGCCTAGTGAAATAACAGATGCATTTGCCGTCGGTAAGGAGATTGCAAAGCAGCATGTAGCCTAATATGTTTCTTTGAGTCTTATAACATGGGCCGAAATCATAATCATATTTACTGACATAACTGGTTTATTCCACACTACACAACAAATATTAGGCTACTATTTATCCATCGCTCATACAATAGGCAAGCATGCTGGAAAGTAAATAGACCCGTAGCCAGACAGCATGGGTAGGCTGCAGTATTGCTGTGGGATAGGAGCACGACATCGTAGCCTATTCATCTCAAATCAAATCAAATCGAATTGTATTTGTCAAATGCGCCGAATGCAACAGGTGTACCTTACAGTGAAATGCTTACTTACAAGCCCTTGTAGCGAGGTGCATACTGCGACAGAGAAGTCAGGCGCAGGAGAGCGAAAACTGATTTACAACGGTGTTGTTTAATAACACATAATCCACCGTCAACAGAACAATACATAAAATGGGTCAAACAAAACCCGGTAATCACCAGCATACCGTGCAAAAGCACTACATGAAACAACTACGGTCAAGGACATGGGGGAGAACAGAGGGTTAAAAACACAACATGTAATTGATGGAATTGGAACCAGGTGTGATGGAAGACAAGACAAAACCAATAGAAAATGAAAAGTGGATCAGCGATGGCTAGAAGGTCGGTGACTTCGACTGCCGAACGTCGCCCGAACAAGGAGAGGGACCAACTTCGGCGGAAGTCGTGACAGTATCCCCCCATTGACACCGGCCTCGGGGACGACCCGGAGAGCGAGGCGCAGGGCGATCCGGACGAAGACGGTGGAACTCCTGCAGCATAGAAGGGTCCAACACATCCTCGACCGGAACCCAGCACCTCTCCTCCGGACCGTACCCCTCACACTCCACGAGATACTGAAGGCCCCTCGCACGACGCCTCGAATCCAGTATGGAGCGTACGGAGTACACCGGGGCCCCCCCGATGTCCAGAGGGTGCGGCGCACCTCAGACTCCTGGAGCGGGTGGAAGCTGTAACCTATAACAAACCTCGTTCACTCTCCTCAGGACTTTAAATGACCCCACAAACCGCGGACCCAGCTTCCGGCAGGGCAGGCGTAGGGGCAGGTTTCGGGTCGAGAGCCAGACACGGTCTCATTACGGTGGCGATCTGCATTCTCCTTTTGGCGCCTCACGGCCTGCTGAAGGTGAACACGGACAGCTTCCCATGTCTCCTCCGCACGCCTGAAACAGGTCGTCCACCGCAGGAACCTCGGTCTGACTCTGATGCCAAGGCGCCAGAACCGGCTGGTACCCCAGTACGTACTGGAAGGGAGAGAGGTTAGTAGAGGAGTGACGAAGCGAGTTCTGTGCCATCTCGGCCCAGGGCACGAACTCCGCCCACTACCCCGGACGGTCCTGCCAATAGGACCGCAGAAACCTGCCCACATCCTGGTTAACTCTCTCCACCTGCCCATTACTCTCAAGGTGAAACCCTGAAGTAAGGCTGATGGAGACCCCCAGATGTTCCATGAATGCCTTCCAGACCAGAGACATGAACTGGGGACCCCGATCAGACACTATATCCTCAGGCACCCCGTAGTGCCGGAAGACGTGTGTAAACAAGGCCTCCACAGTCTGTAGGGCCATGGGAGACCGGGAAGAGGGAGGAGACGACAAGACTTAGAGAAATGATCCACAACAACTAGGATCGCGGTGTTACCCTGTGAGGGTGGAAGATCAGTCAGAAAATCCACCGACAGGTGCGACCAAGGCCGCTGTGGAACGGGTAAGGGGTGTAGCTTACTTTTGGGCAGGTGCCTAGTAGCCTTACACTAGGCGCACACCGAGCAGGAGGAAACATAAACCCTCACGTCCTTAGCCAAGGTAGGCCACCAGTACCTCCCGCTCAAACAGCGCACTGTCCGACCGATCCCAGGATGACCAGAGGGTGACGTGTGGGCCAAATAGATCAACCGGTGACGAACAGCAGACGGGACGTACAGACGCCCAGCGGGACACTGGATGGGAGCGGGCTCTGCACGTAATGCCTGCTCAATGTCCGTGTCCAGCTCCCACACTACCGGCGCCACCAGGCAGAAGGCGGGAAGTATGGGAGTGGGATCCATGGGCCGCTCCTCTGTGTCATACAGCCGGAACAGTGCGTCTGCCTTCACGTTCTGGGAGCCTGGTCTGTAGGAAAGGGTAAACACAAAACGGGTGAAAAACATGGCCCACCTTGCCTGGCAAGGGTTCAGTCTCCTCGCTGCCCGGATGTACTCCAGATTGCGGTGGTCAGTCCAGATGAGAAAGGGTGTCTAGCCCCCTCAAGCCAATGTCTCCACGCCTTCACGTCCTTGATGACAGCCAGCAACTCCCAGTCCCCCACGTCATAGTTTCGCTCCGCCGGGCTGAGCTTCTTCGAGAAGAAGGCACAGGGGCGGAGCTTCGGTGGCGTACCCGAGCTCTGAGAGAGCACAGCTCCTATCCCAGCCTCGGACGCGTCCACCTCCACTATAATCGCCAAAGAGGGATCCGGATGGGCCAGCACGGGAGCCGAGGTAAACAGAGCCCTCAGGTGACTAAAAGCCCTGTCCGCCTCAGCTGACCACTGCAAGCCTACCGGTCCTCCCTTCAGTAGTGAGGTAATGGGAGCCGCTACCTGACCAAAACCCCGGATAAACCTCCGGTAGTAGTTGGCAAACCCTAAGAACCGCTGTACCTCCTTTACCGTGGTGGGAGTCGGCCAATTACGCACGGCTGAAATGCAGTCACTCTCCATCTCCACCCCTGAGGTGGAAATGCGATACCCTAGGAAGGAGATGGACTGTTGGAAGAACAGGCATTTCTCAGCCTTGACGTACAGGTCATGCTCCAACAGGCGACCAAGTACCCTGCACACCAGAGACACATGCTCGGTGCGTGTAGCGGAGTATACCAAGATGTCATCAATATACACCACTACACCGTGTCCGTGCAGGTCCCTGAAAATCTTGTCTACAAAGGCTTGGAAGACTGATGGCGCATTCATCAACCCGTACGGCATGACAAGGTACTCATTGTGCCCTGAGGTGGTACTGAAAGCCGTCTTCCACTCGTCTCCCTCCCGGATACGCACCAGTTTGTAAGCGCTCCTGAGATCTAATTTGGTGAAGAAGCATTCCCCGTGCATTGACTCAATTGCAGTGGCTACGAGCGGTAGCGGGTAACTATACCTCACAGTGATCTGATTCAGACCCCGATAGTCAATACACGAGCGCAGACCTCCCTCCTTCTTCTTCACAAAAAAGAAACTCAAGGAGGCAGGTGAAGTGGAGGACCGAATGTACCCCTGACGCAGGGATTCAGAGACATATGTTTCCATAGCCTCCGTCTCCGCCTGTGAGAGGGGATACACGTGACTCCTGGGAAGTGCAGTGTCTACCAGGAGATTTATCGCACAATCGCCCCGTCGATGGGGTGGTAATTGAGTCGCCTTCTTTTTGGAGAAGGCGAGAGCCAAATCGGCAAATTCAGGGGAAATGCGCACGGTGGTCTGGACTCTCCACCGTAGTAGTACCAACGGAAACCCCTAAACACCTCCCCGAGCACTCTCGCGACCACCCCGTGAGAGCCCTCTGTGGCCAGGAAACAGGAAACAGGTTATGACAAGCTAACCAGGATAGGCCCAGCACCCCGGAAAACGCAGGAGAGTCAATGAGGAAGAGACTAATTCTCTCCTTGTGACCCCCCTGCGTCACCATGCCCAGAGGAGCGGTGACCTCCCTAATCAACCCTAACCCTAATGGTCAACTATCTAAGGCGTGAACGGGGAAGGGCACAGCCACGGGAACAAGCACAGCCACAGGAACAATGGGGATCCCTAAACTATGGGCTAACGCTCTATCAATTAAATTCCCAGCCGCGCCTGAATCGACGAGCGCCTTATGCTGGGAATGTGGGGACAACTCAGGGAAAGTGACATACACAAACATATGTGCAACAGAGGGCTCTGGGTGAGAATGGTGCCGTCCCACCTAGGGTGACGCCAGAGCGCCCTGCCTGCTGCCTCGATCCCCAGAGGAACCAACCCGGCACCAACCGGCAGTGTGACCTCTGTGGCCACAGATGGTGCACGAGCTGGAATCCCCTCTGGTCTCCCTGCGCACCGCCCCTCCCAGCTCCATAGGTATTGGAGAGGGGGTGCGGGAGGATGGAACCACCAGACCCCGATCTGAACGTCCGCGGGTAGCCAGCAGGTTGTCCAGCCGGATGGACAGGTCCACCAGCTGGTCGAATGTGAGGGTGGTGTCTCTGCAGGCCAACTCCCGACGGACGTCCTCACGCAGACTGCAGCGGTAATGGTCGATCAGGGCCCTGTTGTTCCATCCCGCGCCGGCAGCCAGGGTCCTAAACTCCAGGGCGAACTCCTGGGCGCTCCTCGTCTCCTGCCTCAAATGGAAGAGGCGCTCACCCGCCGCTCTACCTTCGGGCGGGTGGTCGAAGACTGCCCGGATACGGCAGGTGAACTCCTCAAACTGGTCCAACGCCGCATCTCCCTCTCTCCACACGGCGTTGGCCCACTCCAGGGCTTTCCCGGTGAGACACGAGACGAGGGAAGACACCCTTTCACGGCCCGACGGAGCCGGGCGGATGGTGGCCAGGTATAGTTGAAGAAGGAACCCCTGGCAGTTCACAACCTTCCCATCGTATTCCTGTGGCAGGGAGAAACGAATCCCACTGGGACCAGGAGGAAGAGTGGCGCTCAGGGGAGACCCCGGTTGTGCTGGTGGAGGGGCTGGAAGAACTCCCTGTCTCTCCCAGCGGTCCTTAGTCTGGACAACGCGGTCCATGGCGGTGCCAAGATGGTAGAGCATAGCTGCATGCTCCCGGACGCGTTCCTCCACCCCTATACCCGGGGTACCTGCTCCTGCTGACTCCATAGTTTGGTCCGTAATTCTGTAGCGAAGTGCGTACTGGCGACAGAGAAGTCAGGCGCAGGAGAGCGAAAATTGATTTACAACGGTGTTGTTTAATAACACATAAACCACCGTCAACAGAACAATACATAAAATGGGTCAAACAAAACCCGGTAATCACCAGCATACCGTGCAAAAGCACTACATGAAACAAATACGGACAAGGACATGGGGGAGAACAGAGGGTTAAAAACACAACATGTAATTGATGGAATTGGAACCAGGTGTGGTGGAAGACAAGACAAAACCAATAGAAAATGAAAAGTGGATCAGCGATGGCTAGAAGGTCGGTGACTTCGACCGCCGAACACCGCCCGAACAAGGTGAGGGACCAACTTCGGCGGAAGTCGTGACAGCCCTGAACCAAAAAAAACAAAAAAACAATGCAGTTTTAAGAAAAATACCTAAAAAAAGATGTACATGTACATGTAGGTAGAGTTATTAAAGTGACTATACATAGATAATAACAGAGAGTAGCAGCAGCGTAAAATAAGTGGGGGAGGGGGGTGCAATGCAAATAGCCGTGCGGTAGCAGAGAGGCAACCCGTCAGGATGCTCTCGATGGTGCAGCTGTAGAACCTTTTGAGGATCTGAACACCCATGCCAAATCTTTTAAGTCTCCTGAGGGGGAATAGGTTTTGTCGTGCCCTCTTCACGACTGTCTTGGTGTGCCTGGACCATGTTCGTTTGTTGGTGATGTGGAAACCAAGGAACTTGAAGCTCTCAACCTGTTCCACTACAGCCCCGTCGATGAGAATGGGGGCGTGCTCGGTCCTCCTTTTCCTGTAGTCCACAATCATCTCCTTAGTCTTGATCACGTTAATAGAAGATAGAAACACAAACATCTACTGACAAAAAATATTGAACAACAATTTGTATTTTGCTTAGTGTGGGCTGTAGCATTTATTTTTAAATCATTTGAATAGACAATCAAGCATCAGTTGCTATAGGCGCCATGCATTTGTTGTTTGAAAAAGTCACTGCAAAAGAAGAAAAAACTCTGACCATACCTCTACAGAAATGTGATCCAATTTACCATTGTGCTTTCTTTTAGAAACAGACATGGCCCAGTTTCAGCATTTCCAAATCATACAGCAAATGAGGGTGTTTACGTTACCATAAAGGTGAATGGAGGGCGTTTTCCAGGCGGGTTTGTAGCATGGCTCTGATTTGGCAATGAAAACGTGTATATGTTGCATCTCCACATAGAATTTAGGAAGTAATGTATACAGTGGGGAGAACAAGTATTTGATACACTGCCGATTTTGCAGGTTTTCCTACTTACAAAGCATGTAGAGGTCTGTAATTTCTATCATGGGTACACTTCAACTATGAGAGACGGAATCTAAAACAAAAATCCAGAAAATCACATTGTATGATTTTTAAGTAATTAATTTGCATTTTATTGCATGACATAAGTATTTGATACATCAGAAAAGCAGATCTTAATATTTGGTACAGAAACCTTTGTTTGCAATTACAGAGATCATACGTTTCCTGTAGTTCTTGACCAGGTTTGCACACACTGCAGCAGGGATTTTGGCCCACTCCTCCATACAGATCTTCTCCAGATCCTTCAGGTTTCGGGGCTGTCGCTGGGCAATACGGACTTTCAGCTCCCTCCAAAGATTTTCTATTGGGTTCAGGTCTGGAGACTGGCTAGGCCACTCCAGGACCTTGAGATGCTTCTTACGGCGCCACTCCTTAGTTGCCCTGGCTGTGTGTTTCGGGTCGTTGTCATGCTGGAAGACCCAGCCACGACCCATCTTCAATGCTCTTACTGAGGGAAGGAGGTTGTTGGCCAAGATCTCGCGATACATGGCCCCATCCATCCTCCCCTCAATACGGTGCAGTCATCCTGTACCCTTTGCAGAAAAGCATCCCCAAAGAATGATGTTTCCACCTCCATGCTTCACGGTTGGGATGGTGTTCTTGGGGTTGTACTCATCCTTCTTCTTCCTCCAAACACGGCGAGTGGAGTTAAGACCAAAAAGCTCTATTTTTGTCTCATCAGACCACATGACCTTCTCCCATTCCTCCTCTGGATCATCCAGATGGTCATTGGCAAACTTCAGACGGGCCTGGACATGCGCTGGCTTGAGCAGGTGGACCTTGCGTGCGCTGCAGGATTTGAATCCATGATGGTGTAGTGTGTTACTAATGGTTTTCTTTGAGACTGTGGTCCCAGCTCTCTTCAGGTCATTGACCAGGTCCTGCCGTGTAGTTCTGGGCTGATAACTCACCTTCCTCATGATCATTGATGCCCCACGAGGTGAGATCTTGCATGGAGCCCCAGACCGAGGGTGATTGACCGTCATCTTGAACTTCTTCCATTTTCTAATAATTGCGCCAACAGTTGTTGCCTTCTCACCAAGCTGCTTGCCTATTGTCCTGTAGCCCATCCCAGCCTGTTGCATGTCTACAATTTTATCCCTGATGTCCTTATACAGCTCTCTGGTCTTGGCCATTGTGGAGAGGTTGGAGTCTGTTTGATTGAGTGTGTGGACAGGTGTCTTTTATACAGGTAACGAGTTCAAACAGGTGCAGTTAATACAGGTAATGAGTGGAGAACAGGAGGGCTTCTTAAAGAAAAACTAACAGGTCTGTGAGAGCCGGAATTCTTACTGGTTGGTAGGTGATCAAATACTTATGTCATGCAATAAAATGCAAATTAATTACTTAAAAATCATACAATGTGATTTTCTGGATTTTTGTTTTAGATTCCGTCTCTCACAGTTGAAGTGTACCTATGATAAAAATTACAGACCTCTACATGCTTTGTAAGTAGGAAAACCTGCAAAATCGGCAGTGTATCAAATACTTGTTCTCCCCACTGTATATGCGGTTGATAAATGAGGCAGTGTAACTGACCCTGGATCAGGCCTGTGAGAAATGCATGTGTGTGACTCCCTCTCTCTCTATGTCAGCCCTCTGCATCCCACACTGCCATGACATACACCAGTATGGCTGACAGGACAGGATGCAGAAGAGAAGGAATGGGAAACAAACCTCTGGCTCCCTCTCTCTCTGACTCAGTCTCTGACCTATTTATTTTGCCTCAGAATGAAAAATAAAATAATTCGAATTTTATGATTTGAGGTTGTATTTTGTTAATGTGATTAATGAGTTTTATGATGGTCCAAACAGACCAGTGACAGGGAGTATATGTATCAGACAGTGAGGTGCAGCAGCTGGGGGAGTTGTGGAGGGGGAGAGAGGCGGTTTTGGGTGGGGGAGAGAAAGAGAGACAAGGCAGTTGGGTGAGAGGTGGCATGGAAAAAGTATTTAGTGTCAGATTTGGGTTTCGGGGTTTCAGACTTCAGCCCTGTCAACACTTTCACTAGTCTGCCTCTCTGCCTCTCTGCCTCTCTGCCTCTCTGCCTCTCCGCCTCTCCGCCTCTCCGCCTCCGTCTCTCCATCTCTGTCTCTCTGTCTCTCTGCTTATCTGCCTCTCTGCCTCTCTGCTTCTCTGCCTCTCTGCTTCTCTGCCTCTCTGCCTCTCTGCCTCTCTGCCCTCTAGCCGTGTCAAAAACACTTAAACTTTACAACACAGGGACCTGCGAACATGAGACGGCTGTGTGTGTGTATAAGCTATGTTGTAATACGTTTATAAGGGAGTCTTTCACCCATGCGGCGGTGAAGCACAAGAATGTGGGAGGAAATACAAACCTGGAAGAGATGGATAACAACATCAAGAGCAGTGGAGTAGGAACATTCATTTCAGATGGCCCAGGAATGGCCCAGGTCGGTCGGTCATGCAAAACAACATGCAGTACCAATTCTGCCATTCCTGGGCCATCTGAAATTAATGTTCCCACTCCACTGCTCTTGATGTTGTTATCCTTCTCTTCCAGGTTTGTATTTCCTTCCACATTCTTGTGCTTCACCGCCCCATGGGTGAAAGAATCCCTTATAAACGTAACACAACATAGCTTATACATTGAAAAGATGCTACAGATTAAAATGTATTAATTTGTTTTGTCTATGTGTACATGTTAAAGTGTGTAGAGTGTGTGTCAAATAGTGGGAAGAATAAAGGGGGAGAGAGAAGGAGACGACAGGGAGAGAGCATGGAAGGGAGGAGGACAGAGGGAGCGGGAGCGGGAGAGAGAGAATTGAAGAGAGGAGGACAGAGGGAGAGAGAATGGACGGGAGGAGGACAGAGGGAGAGAGAGGGGGAGAGATAATGGAAGGGAGGAGTACAGAGGGAGAGAGAGGGAGAGAGAGAATGGAAGGGAGGAGGACAGATGGAGAGAGAGAATGGAAGGGAGGAGGACAGAGGGAGAGGGAGAGAGAGAATGGACGGGAGGAGGACAGAGGGAGAGAGAGGGAGAGAGAGAATGGAAGGGAGGAGGACAGAGGGAGAGAGAGGGAGAGAGAGAATGGAAGGGAGGACAGAGGGAGAGAGGGAGAGAGAGAATGGAAGGGAGGAGGACAGAGGGAGAGAGACCATAGTAGCTTATTTAAAGGGGCAATCAGCAGTTGTTGCATATATTTTGTACCAGTTGATTCTTGAAGAATTTAACTTATAAATGCCTCATGAGCTTAGTTTAACTGTCATACCCCATCAGAACCCAAAATACTAGCTTGTTTTACTCCAATGTTTGTAAACAAAGTGAATGTAAACAAACACTATATACAGTAGCCTCAGAACATGGTTAAAACTATCCTTTTGATATTATGGATGGTCAGTCCATGCATCCATAGCTCTGAATTTTAGTGTGGTTACATCTCTCCAGCCCCATTCCTCAGCTTTTTACCGAAAAAGGGGCGGGGATGTGCTTTATTATTGTTTCTACTGCTGATTGCCACTTAAAATTGTATTTTTATTTAACCTTTATTTAATTATGGTGTATGATATGAGTGCTGCCAATACTTCAGAACAAAGCAGGGTTCTTTCTCTGTGGCCGGCGGACTGTGTTTAGGTTTTCTCTGGTCTGATGACAGCTGGCTTCTCTGGAACATGGCAGGACTCTGCCCACAGCACCAGCCCTATGAATCACAGGAATCACTACAGACTCCTTAGGAGAATAACCACACTGCATCTCTACTGACACTCCAGGAGAATAACCACACTGCATCTCTACTGACACTCCAGGAGAATAACCACACTGCATCTCTACTGACACTCCAGGAGAATAACCACACTGCATCTCTACTGACACTCCAGGAGAATAACCACACTGCATCTCTACTGACACTCCAGGAGAATAACCACACTGCATCTCTACTGACACTCCAGGAGAATAACCACACTGCATCTCTACTGACACTCCAGGAGAATAACCACACTGCATCTCTACTGACACTCCAGGAGAATAACCACACTGCATCTCTACTGACACTCCAGGAGAATAACCACACTGCATCTCTACTGACACTCCAGGAGAATAACCACACTGCATCTCTACTGACACTCCAGGAGAATAACCACACTGCATCTCTACTGACACTCCAGGAGAATAACCACACTGCATCTCTACTGACACTCCAGGAGAATAACCACACTGCATCTCTACTGACACTCCAGGAGAATAACCACACTGCATCTCTACTGACACTCCAGGTGAATAACCACACTGCATCTCTACTGACACTCCAGGAGAATAACCACACTGCATCTCTACTGACACTCCAGGAGAATAACCACACTGCATCTCTACTGACACTCCGGGAGAATAACCACACTGCATCTCTACTGACACTCCAGGAGAATAACCACACTGCATCTCTACTGACACTCCAGGAGAATAACCACACTGTATCTCTACTGACACTCCAGGAGAATAACCACACTGCATCTCTACTGACACTCCAGGAGAATAACCACACTGCATCTCTACTGACACTCCAGGAGAATAACCACACTGCATCTCTACTGACACTCCGGGAGAATAACCACACTGCATCTCTACTGACACTCCAGGAGAATAACCACACTGCATCTCTACTGACACTCCAGGAGAATAACCACACTGCATCTCTACTGACACTCCAGGATAATAACCACACTGCATCTCTACTGACACTCCGGGAGAATAACCACACTGCATCTCTACTGACACTCCAGGAGAATAACCACACTGCATCTCTACTGACACTCCAGGAGAATGACCACACTGCATCTCTACTGACACTCCAGGAGAATAACCACACTGCATCTCTACTGACACTCCAGGAGAATAACCACACTGCATCTCTACTGACACTCCAGGAGAATAACCACACTGCATCTCTACTGACACTCCAGGATAATAACCACACTGCATCTCTACTGACACTCCGGGAGAATAACCACACTGCATCTCTACTGACACTCCAGGAGAATAACCACACTGCATCTCTACTGACACTCCAGGTGAATAACCACACTGCATCTCTACTGACACTCCGGGAGAATAACCACACTGCATCTCTACTGACACTCCAGGAGAATAACCACACTGCATCTCTACTGACACTCCAGGAGAATAACCACACTGCATCTCTACTGACACTCCGGGAGAATAACCACACTGCATCTCTACTGACACTCCAGGAGAATAACCACACTGCATCTCTACTGACACTCCAGGAGAATAACCACACTGCATCTCTACTGACACTCCAGGAGAATAACCACACTGCATCTCTACTGACACTCCAGGAGAATAACCACACTGCATCTCTACTGACACTCCGGGAGAATAACCACACTGCATCTCTACTGACACTCCAGGAGAATAACCACACTGCATCTCTACTGACACTCCAGGTGAATAACCACACTGCATCTCTACTGACACTCCAGGAGAATAACCACACTGCATCTCTACTGACACTCCAGGAGAATAACCACACTGCATCTCTACTGACACTCCAGGAGAATAACCACACTGCATCTCTACTGACACTCCAGGAGAATAACCACACTGCATCTCTACTGACACTCCGGGAGAATAACCACACTGCATCTCTACTGACACTCCAGGAGAATAACCACACTGCATCTCTACTGACACTCCAGGTGAATAACCACACTGCATCTCTACTGACATTCCAGGAGAATGACCACAGGTTATTGGACCAATCACTACTGACGCTTGAGTAGAGGCATCATGGCTGATCAAATACGTATGCTGGCTCTTAGGTGAAATGAATCACAACCAACTTTCAATGAACCAGCGCATTACTCACCCACTGAACTACGCCATTCCACCTTTAGCCAAAGCCAAACGAGTAGCCCTCTCTATGCTTCTCAAAGAGCTCCAGTATTGGTTAGATACACAAGCTGACTACCTAATATGTATGTAATTTATTGGACTGGATAATTTATGGTTGAGAAAAGTGCGTTGGCTGAATACAATCTGTTATTGTAGGATCAGTGTAGCTACTTGATTGCAAAAGAAATGTGGGTGTATGTCTCGCTCTGCAGCTCATAAAAAGGAAACCTCAGAAAATGTGCAGATGTAAACTCTGAGAAGAATAACACTGAGCCCATAATAGAATCAGTGAGTTCATGAAATGACTGATGAAAGAGATACAACAGCTACAGGAGAAACATGAGAACCTTTTGATTATCCCCAAAGGGTGCAGCTTAACACCCTCGCTGCCATACACACACACAAAAACGCACGCACGCACACACACACACACACACACACACACACACACACACACACACACACAGGTCCACATCTCGCTGACCATCCAGCCATTGCCCCTTGCCCCTTGCCCCTTGCCCCTTGCCCCCCTCCACCCCTCTCTGGGGGCGCTAAAACTGGAGAAAACTACACCGCTCACTTCCTCTCCCTCCCTTCATTCACCTAGTGCTCCCACTCATGTCGTAACAACTAGTAAAGGTGTGAGAGTTTGACCCTCCCAGTAAAAGCCCCCCGGCCCCTCCAGACAGCTGCTATGTGTGTATGGCATGGCCACATCACATCACCCCCAGTAACAGCTACAGCCCCTACAGTCCTAGTAACAGCTACAGCCCTGTACAGTCCCAGTAACAGCTACAGCCCCTACAGTCCCAGTAACAGCTACAGCCCATACAGTCCTAGTAACAGCTACAGCCCCTACAGTCCCAGTAACAGCTACAGCCCCTACAGTCCCAGTAACAGCTACAGCCTCTCACAGTCCCAGTAACAGCTACAGCCCATACAGTCCTAGTAACAGCTACAGCCCCTCACAGTCCCAGTAACAGCTACAGCCCCTACAGTCCTAGTAACAGCTACAGCCCCTCACAGTCCCAGTAACAGCTACAGCCCCTCACAGTCCCAGTAACAGCTACAGCCCCTACAGTCCCAGTAACAGCTACAGCCCCTCACAGTCCCAGTAACAGCTACAGCCCCTCACAGTCCCAGTAACAGCTACAGCCCCTACAGTCCCAGTAACAGCTACAGCTCCTCACAGTCCCAGTAACAGCTACAGCCCCTACAGTCCTAGTAACAGCTACAGCCCCTCACAGTCCCAGTAACAGCTACAGCCCCTACAGTCCCAGTAACAGCTACAGCCCCTCACAGTCCCAGTAACAGCTACAGCCCCTCACAGTCCCAGTAACAGCTACAGCCTCTTACAGTCCCAGTAACAGCTACAGCCCCTCACAGTCCCAGTAACAGCTACAGCCCCTACAGTCCCAGTAACAGCTACAGCCCCTCACAGTCCCAGTAACAGCTACAGCCCCGACAGTCCCAGTAACAGCTACAGCCCCTACAGTCCCAGTAACAGCTACAGCTCCTCACAGTCCCAGTAACAGCTACAGCCCCTCACAGTCCCAGTAACAGCTACAGCCCCTACAGTCCCAGTAACAGCTACAGCCCCTACAGTCCCAGTAACAGCTACAGCTCCTCACAGTCCCAGTAACAGCTACAGCCCCTTACAGTCCCAGTAACAGCTACAGCCCCTCACAGTCCCAGTAACAGCTACAGCCCCTCACAGTCCCAGTAACAGCTACAGCCCCTACAGTCCCAGTAACAGCTACAGCCCCTACAGTCCCAGTAACAGCTACAGCCCCTACAGCCCCAGTAACAGCTACAGCCCCTACAGTCCTAGTAACAGCTACAGCCCCTACAGTCCTAGTAACAGCTACAGCCCCTCACAGTCCCAGTAACAGCTACAGCCCCTCACAGTCCCAGTAACAGCTACAGCCCCTCACAGTCCCAGTAACAGCTACAGCCTCTTACAGTCCCAGTAACAGCTACAGCCCCTCACAGTCCCAGTAACAGCTACAGCCCCTCACAGTCCCAGTAACAGCTACAGCCTCTTACAGTCCCAGTGTACAGCCCCTCACAGTCCCAGTAACAGCTACAGCCCCTACAGTCCTAGTAACAGCTACAGCCCCTACAGTCCTAGTAACAGCTACAGCCCCTCACAGTCCCAGTAACAGCTACAGCCCCTCACAGTCCCAGTAACAGCTACAGCCCCTACAGTCCTAGTAACAGCTACAGCCCCTCACAGTCCCAGTAACAGCTACAGCCCCTCACAGTCCCAGTAACAGCTACAGCCCCTACAGTCCTAGTAACAGCTACAGCCCCTCACAGTCCCAGTAACAGCTACAGCCCCTCACAGTCCCAGTAACAGCTACAGCCTCTTACAGTCCCAGTAACAGCTACAGCCTCTTACAGTCCCAGTGTACAGCCCCTCACAGTCCCAGTAACAGCTACAGCCCCTCACAGTCCCAGTAACAGCTACAGCCCCTACAGTCCTAGTAACAGCTACAGCCCCTACAGTCCTAGTAACAGCTACAGCCCCTCACAGTCCCAGTAACAGCTACAGCCTCTTACAGTCCCAGTGTACAGCCCCTCACAGTCCCAGTAACAGCTACAGCCCCTTACAGTCCCAGTAACAGCTACAGCCCCTTACAGTCCCAGTAACAGCTACAGCCTCTTACAGTCCCAGTAACAGCTACAGCCCCTCACAGTCCCAGTAACAGCTACAGCCCCTCACAGTCCCAGTAACAGCTACAGCCCCTCACAGTCCCAGTAACAGCTACAGCCCCTCACAGTCCCAGTAACAGCTACAGCCCCTCACAGTCCCAGTAACAGCTACAGCCCCTACAGTCCTAGTAACAGCTACAGCCCCTCACAGTCCCAGTAACAGCTACAGCCCCTCACAGTCCCAGTAACAGCTACAGCCCATACAGTCCCAGTAACAGCTACAGCCCCTACAGTCCCAGTAACAGCTACAGCCCCTTACAGTCCCAGTAACAGCTACAGCCCCTTACAGTCCCAGTAACAGCTACAGCCTGTTACAGTCCCAGTAACAGCTACAGCCTCTTACAGTCCCAGTAACAGCTACAGCCTCTTACAGTCCCAGTAACAGCTACAGCCTCTTACAGTCCCAGTAACAGCTACAGCCCCTCACAGTCCCAGTAACAGCTACAGCCCCTTACAGTCCCAGTAACAGCTACAGCCCATACAGTCCCAGTAACAGCTACAGCCCCTTACAGTCCCAGTAACAGCTACAGCCTCTTACAGTCCCAGTAACAGCTACAGCCTCTTACAGTCCCAGTGTACAGCCCCTTACCGTCCCAGTAACAGCTACAGCCCCTTACAGTCCCAGTAACAGCTACAGCCCCTCACAGTCCCAGTAACAGCTACAGCCTCTTACAGTCCCAGTGTACAGCCCCTCACAGTCCCAGTAACAGCTACAGCCCCTACAGTCCTAGTAACAGCTACAGCCCCTCACAGTCCCAGTAACAGCTACAGCCTCTTACAGTCCCAGTAACAGCTACAGCCTCTTACAGTCCCAGTGTACAGCTCCTCACAGTCCCAGTAACAGCTACAGCCCCTACAGTCCCAGTAACAGCTACAGCCTCTTACAGTCCCAGTGTACAGCTCCTTACAGTCCCAGTAACAGCTACAGCCCCTCACAGTCCCAGTAACAGCTACAGCCTCTTACAGTCCCAGTAACAGCTACAGCCCCTCACAGTCTCAGAGCAGAGTGGTCCCTGGTCCGTCTGTTTACAATCAGGCTCGGATCCCTATCACCGGCAATGGGACCTGACCAGTTCATGTGGTCAGGAAAAACTCTTGGCTCCATAATTTAAAATGTAACATTGTCTATAAATGAAATCAAGACAGCTGGACATAAAGGCCTAAATACAGTAAGTAACTGAAGGGAACGCAACAGTGTCCCCACCTGGGCAGCGATCCTGCAAATAATAATAATAATATATGTATACTATATAGCGTTTTTCATTACAAGTACAATCTCAAAGTCGCTTCAAAAACAAAATAAACCAAAAATAACTGAACTAAACAAATATAGTGATCTGGCAATCTCAGTTAACAGTTATGGGTCTCTGAGGGTTACCCTCCATCTATGCTCAGGTATTGTACATCTATGCTCAGGTATTGTACATCTATGCTCAAGTATTGTACATCTATGCTCAGGTATTGTACATCTATGCTCAGGTATTGTACATCTATGCTCAGGTATTGTACATCTATGCTCAGGTATTGTACATCTATGCTCAAGTATTGTACATCTATGCTCAGGTATTGTACATCTATGCTCAGGTATTGTACATCTATGCCTAGGTATTGTACATCTATGCTCAGGTATTGTACATCTATGCTCAGGTATTGTACATCTATGCTCAGGTATTGTACATCTATGCTCAGGTATTGTACATCTATGCTCAGGTATTGTACATCTATGCTCAGGTATTGTACATCTATGCTCAGGTATTGTACATCTATGCTCAGGTATTGTACATCTATGCTCAGGTATTGTACATCTATGCTCAGGTATTGTACATCTATGCTCAGGTATTGTACATCTATGCTCAGGTATTGTACATCTATGCTCAGGTATTGTACATTGTACTGGTGGCATTCAGGGGAAATGTTGAGATGTGTGTTGTCATGGTTATAACTGGGAAGTCACATGGTGGTCCATAGAAATAAATATGTTTTATGGTATTGTAGGGTTGCTGTATGTATGCTTAAATATTGATTTATTGGTGAGAGGCACATGACATGTACAATGTTCCAGTACACATTGGTATCTTTATTAAGACCTACAGTATGTCACATTCACTGGAAATCGCAGAAAAACGTTTTGAACTGAAATATGGAAATTAGCGTTGTTATGTAACTAGTCCCTCTGTTTCCAAACCATTTTTTCCTGTCTGTAAAATAGGTCAATATATCTGTTCATTCCATGTTCTATCTGCAGCATGCTGAATGTCTCACGCTACTGAACTCACCCCTGGTGTCTCTGTGAGCTAAATGTGAGCACGTTGCTAGGCAGACAGACAGACAGACAGACAGACAGACAGACAGACAGACAGACAGACAGACAGACAGACAGACAGACAGACAGACAGACAGACAGACAGACAGACAGACAGACAGACAGACAGACAGACAGACAGACAGACAGACAGACAGACAGACAGACAGACAGACAGACAGACCGACCGACCGGCAGGCAGACAGACAGACAGACAGACAGACAGACAGACAGACAGACAGACAGACAGACAGACAGACAGACAGACAGACAGACAGACAGACAGACAGACAGACAGACAGAGTGATCGTGGCAGACAGACAGAGTGATCGTGGCAGGGCCATATGTAGGAGCAGTAGCAGACACAGCAGAGACAGGTCAGGGGTCAGGGAGGGTTTGGGTTTCCTGCTCACAGCCTCCTGTAGAGCCCAGTCAGAACCCTTCCTCCACCACCCCACAGCCCCAGCTCCCTCCCAAGGAACAATATTAGTGTTGAAGCAGCATGGGGAGGATAGGAGGGAAGAGAGGAGAGAAGGAGAGAGAGGGGGATTTCTCTTCCTTTTCTGTCTGAGCTGTGGCCATGTTACTGGGTTGGGTTCCAGAGGAGCGACACACAGAGGAAAGAGGCACATCCATTCTCTATACTCCTCACTACCGGACTTGCAGAAGCTCCTCGTGTTCAACCACACATGAACAGACATCTGTGGAAGGGCATGTACGTAACAGCATCTGTCTGGGTGTGTACGATTGTGCGATTGTGTGTGTGTGTGGTGAGAGAGGCGCTCTCTTTATAAACACATCAGTTGGGCTGACAGAGCACAGCGGGGTTAGAGAGAGCTGGAGAGAGCCACGACAGAGGCCTCATAAAAAATCACTTCTAATTTATTTCCCCCCAAATTGGAAAGTGTACGCTCACACCTGACTAAATCATCATGCATCAACTAGAGATGGCCCCCTACTGCACACAGGCGAAACCCAAGCCCAGCTTTGCTGCGCGGCCCGAGCCTGCGAGGTAGAGAAAACATACGGACACAGTCCTTAATGGTTTCTGCAGATGTGCTGCTCCTGATAGCCGCCTGGCCCCCACTATTCAACTTGACTTTATCAAATTTGTCATCTCACCCTTTTTTCCTGGCTGGTGTGGCCTCGGAATGCCCTCGGACTCTCTCCGTCTCACCTTCTCTCATAGTTATTTCCCTCTCTCACCCCCTTCCCTCGCTGTTCCTCCTTCCATCTCATCTGTCACTCGCAGCCAAATTGGCGCTCTCTCTCTCTCTCTCTCCCTCTCTCCCTCAATCTCTCTCTCTCTCTCAATCTCTCTCTCTCTCTCTCTCTCTCTCTCTCTCTCTCTCTCTCTCTCTCTCTCTCTCTCTCTCTCTCTCTCTCTCTCTCTCTCTCTCTCTCTCTCTCTCTCTCCCTCAATCTCTTTCTCCCTCTCTCTCTCCCCCCTCTCCCTCTCTCTCTCTCTCAATCTCTCTTTCTTTCTCCCCTCTGCAGTGTCTCTCTGGGGTCCCACCTCCTGGCCCTAATGTGGAACATACATATTATTATTCGGCATTAGCACGGCTATCATAAACTTGACAAACACTAAACAAACAACGCAGGTGGACTTTCAAGCTGGGGTGTCAGTGGAGGCCGGGGGCAGAGGGCTGGGAGGACCAAAGTGATGTCACTCCTACACCACTGCACTGGGGCCCCGGGAGACCCCTGGGGAACACAGCGGAAGTCCACCCAGGCAGACATACACCCAAGTGGAGCACAGCTGAAACACACTATCACACACAGATCCGCCCTGCCCTAATTATGCGTTAGGAATTTACAGTACTTGCTGACTCGTCAAAAGCTGCAGAGCTGAGAACAGTTAGCAGATAAGCTATACATGTTAACACTAAACTCTGACGCGACCTTGTAACATTACACCAAACCATGGCTTAACGTCACTATCTAATGAAATCTCTGAGCTGGGAGTCAACACACAAACAGAATAACAACATTCTGAGCTTATCAAAAAAAAACACAGAGGAGAAAAAGAGTGGGGGAGTAGGACAGACAGAGGAGAGAGAGCAGTCAGTCATGCACACAGCGAGCACTCATACAAACTGTCACATACACACAGGTGCAAAGAGGAACACACAAGCACGCCCACATACGCACGCTTACACAAAATGTGTACACGCACACACACACACACACACACACACACACACACACCCACACCCACACCCACCCACCCACCCACACACACACACACACACACACACACACACACACACACACACACACACACACACACACACACACACACACACACACACACACACACACACACACACACACACTCGAATCAAAAATAGATAATAAACAAAGAGACAAAAATCCAAACAGATGATATTTATGTACTTTGGAACGACACACCAGAGAAATCATCTGTGTATTATGATACTGTTCCAAATACCTCATAGAGTTGGACGGCCCGTGCTCTAGGTGTCACTGTCTGTATGGGTGTATTATGGGGGGTGGTGAAAGAGGTGGGAGATGGGGTGGGGGTACAAGATGGCGCCGACGGAGAAGGCCGACATCTTACGAGTTCCAACCCGACTTTGAAATGTAGTGACTTTTTTGTGTTTATCTTTATTTATTTTTGGTACAGAAAGTTCATACTATTATCACATATGCCGCCAAGCACTTTTGGACATCAGATCGACAGTTACCAACCTTGATTTCGACTTCAAATCCGACTTCAACTCCGACTCAGCTGTTCCCTTGTTCACACCAGACCCTATTCCTTTCTTCATGGGCTACCAAAATGCTGCAGGCGTAGACGCGGTAGATGGGTTGGCGTTCTGGTGAGAGAATTGTCCGGCTCTCCCCTCCGTTTATTTGGCAAATGTCCAGTCACTCAGGAATAAGATGGATGAGCTTCGTACAAGAGTATCCTATCAGAGAGACTTGAAAAGCTGCAATATTATATGCCTTGCAGAGACGTGATTGGCTGAATCTAAGAACATAGCACTCAGTGGTTTATCCATGCAGCAGCACAATTGGACTACATTAAGGCCTCGGGTGTGCCTTTTCATAAAGAGGAGGGGTTTGCCTTTTCATAAACAACAACTGGTGCGCTGCTTCCAGTGTGAAGGAAATCTCGAGGTTTTGCTCACCTGATATAGAATACCTCATGGTAAGCTGCAGACCTTTTTATCTACCAAGAGCATTCTCATCCGTAATTATCACTGCTGTCTACATCCCTCCACAAGACAAAACCAATTTGGCACTCAACAAACTGCTTGGGGCGATAAACAAACAGGAAACCTCAGAGGCAGCGTTTCTGGGGGCAGAGACTTTAAACCGTTCTACCTCACTTCTACCAACACGTCTCCTGCGCCACTCGGAGCACTAAAACTCTAGACCACGTCTATTCTACCCACAGAAATGCATACTACGCCCTCCCTCGCCCTCCCTTTGGCAAATCAGACCACGACTCTATCTTCCTGCTTCCTGTTTACAAACAAAAGCTCAAACCAGAAATACCAGTGACATGCTCAATACGGAAGTGGTCCAATGAAGCAGGTGCGAGGCTACAAGACTGTTTTGCTAGTACAGACTGGGATATGTTCCGGGATTCATCCGATAGCATTGAGGAGTTTACCACAACAGTCATGGGCTTCATCAATAAGTGCATAGACTACGTCCTCCCCACAGTGACTATACGAAAGTATCCAAACCAAAAACCATGGATTACAGGCAGTATCCGCACTTGGTAAAAGGCTAGAGCTACCGCTTACAAGGTATGGAACATGGACGCATACAAGAAAGTCCACTATGACCTTTGACTAGACATCAAATATGAAAAAGGACAATATAGGAGGACGGTGGAATCCTATTACACCGGCTCCGACGCGCGTCGGATGTGGCAAGGCTTGCAGATGATAATGGATTACAAAGAGAAACCCAGCCGTGAGATGCACAGTGACGCAGAACTCCCAAACGAGCTAAATGCCTTTTATGCTCGCTTCGAGAAAAACAACACAGTCTTGTATGAAAGCCCCTGTTGTTCAGGATGACTGTGTGATCTCGCTCTCCGTGGCCAATGTGAGTAAAACCTAGGCCGCCGGGCCAAGATGGAATACCAGGGCGCGTTCTCAGAGCATGCACAAACCAGCTGGCAAGTGTCTTTACAGATATGTTCAATCTCTCCTTGTCCCAGTCTGTAATCCCAACATGTTTCAAGCCAACCACCATTGTCCCTGTTCCCAAGAACTCCAAGGTAACCTGCCTAAATGACTATCGCCCTCTAGCACTCACATCTGTAATTATAAAGGGCTTTGAAAGGCTGGTCATGACACACATCAACACCCTTATCCCAGACACCCTGGACTCACTCCAATTCGCATACCACCCCAACAGATCCACAGATGGAGCAATCGCAATTGCACTTCCCACTGCCCTCTTCCATCTGGACAACAGAGAAATAATTATGGCAGAATGCTGTCCATAAAATACAGCGCAGCGTTCATTCAACACCATAGTCCCCTACAAGCTCATCACTAAGCTCGGGACCCTGGGCCTAAACACCTCCCTCTGCAACTGGATCCTGGACTTCCTGACGGGCCGCCACCAGGGGGTGAGGGAAGGCAACAACACCTCTGCCACGCTGACCCTCAACACGAGGGCCCCTCAGAGGTGTGTGCTTAGTCCCCTCCTGTACTCCCTGTTCACCCACGACTCCAACAGTCCACGCACGACTCCAACACCATCATCAAGTTTGACGCGACGTTGGTTGGCCTGATCACCTACGGCGATGAGACAGCCTACAGGGAGGAGGTCAGAGACTTGTGCCATGACAACAACCTCTCCTTCAACATCAGTAAGACCAAGGAGCTGATCGTGGACCACAGGAGAAAGAGGGGAGAACACACCCCCGTCCACATCGACGGGACTGTAATGGAGCGGGTTGAGAGCTCCTTGTTGTCCACATCACTAAGCACTTAACATCAAATCAAAGTTTATTGGTCGCTTACACAGTTTAGCAAATGTTATAGCGGGTGCAGCGAAATGCTTGTGTTACTAGCTCCTAACAATGCCGTAAACATGGTCCACACACACCCGCACAGTCATGAAGAGGGCACAACAGTTTCTTCCCCCTCAGGAGGCTGAAAAGATTTGGCATGGGCCCTTGGATCCATAAAGTTTTCTACAGCTGCACCATCAGGAGAATCTTGACTCGCTGCATCACTGCTTGTTATGGCAAATGCTCCGCCTTCGACCACAAAGCACTACAGAGGGAGGTGCGGACTGCCTAGTACATCACTGGGTGTGAGCTCCTTGCCATACAGGACCTCTATATCAGCTGGTGTCAGAGGAATTGAAAGGAAGGCCTGCAGTGGCAAGACGTGTGTGTGTGTGTGTGTGTGTGTGTGTGTGTGTGTGTGTGTGTGTGTGTGTGTGTGTGTGTGTGTGTGTGTGTGTGTGTGTGTGTGTGTGTGTGTGTGTGTGTGTGTGTGTGTGTGTGTGTGTGTGTGAGTGTGTGTGTGTGGGTGTGTGTGTGTGTGTGTGTGTGTGTGTGTGTGTGTGTGTGTGTGTGTGTGTGTGTGTGTGTGTGTGTGTGTGCGCGTGTGTGTGTGTCATGTGTGAATGTCTCTCTCTCTCTCTCTCTCTCTCTCTCTCTCTCTCTCTCTCTCTCTCTCTCTCTCTCTCTCTCTCTCTCTCTCTCTCTCTCTCTCTCTCTCTCTCTCTCTCTCGCTCTCTCTCTCTCTCATCCTCCCCGGGCTAGGTCTCTGGGATGAGTAACTATCTCTGCAGGCCCTCACCAGATGTTCACCTCTGTATAACCCATGGCAGGCTAATCCAGACAGCTCCCTGAGCCTGCCTGCATCACGTCTCTCCTGCCTGACTCTCTATCTCTCCCCACTGGCACCCTCACTTCCCTGTGTCCATAAAAGCCCATGATGTCATAAGACCCGTTTATACCTGGTTCTAACATGCATCATTTGTCCCGATCTTGTGCACATTTTGATTGTGCCCACAGTTTTGGACAGGTGTAGATGATTGTGATCAGATCGCCCTGACAACCTCCAGAGATATTCAGACACGTATTGTGTCTGGACTTCCTGACGGGCCGCCACCAGGGGGTGAGTGTAGCTATTCCCTCCGCAAGGCAATCAAACAAGCTAAGCGTCAGTATAGAGACAAAGTGGAGTCGCAATTCAACGGCTCAGACACGAGAGGTATGTGGCAGGGTCTACAGTCAATCACGGACTACAAAAGAAAAACCAGGCCTGTCGCGGACCACGATGTCTTGCTCCCAGACAGACTAAACAACTTCTTTGCTCGCTTTGAGGACAATACAGTGCCACTGACACGGCCCGCTACCAAAACCTGCAGGCTCTCCTTCACTGCAGCCAACGTGAGTAAAACATTTAAACGTGTTAAACCTCGCAAGGCTGCAGGCCCAGACGGCATCCCCAGCCGCGTCCTCAGTGCATGCGCAGACCAGCTTGCTGGTGTGTTTACGGACATATTCAATCAATCCTCATCCCAGTCTGCTGTTCCCACATGCTTCAAGATGGCCACCATTGTTCCTGTTCCCAAGAAAGCTAAGTTAACTGAGCTAAATGACTACCGCCCCGTAGCACTCACTTCCGTCATCATGAAGTGCTTTGAGAGACTAGTCAAGGACCATATCACCTCCACCTCCACCTCCACCCTACCTGACACCCTAGACCCACTCCAATTTGCTTACCGCCCCAATAGGTCCACTGACGATGCAATCGCCATCACACTGCACACTGCCCTAACCCATCTGGACAAGAGGAATACCTATGTAAGAATGCTGTTCATCGATTACAGCTCAGCATTTAACACCATAGTACCCTCCAAACTCGTCACTAAGCTCGAGACCCTGGGTCTCGACCCCGCCCTGTGCAACTGGGTCCTGGACTTCCTGATGGGCCGCCCCCAGGTGGTGCACACTGCCCGAACCCCGCTGATCATCAACACTGGGTCCCCACAAGGGTGCGATCTCAGCCCTCTCGTGTACTCCCTGTTCACCCACGACTGCGTGGCCATGCACGACTCCAACTCAATCATCAAATTTGCAGACGACACTACAGTGGTAGGCTTGATTACCAACAACGACGAGACAGCCTACAGGGAGGAGGTGAGGGCCCTCGGAGTGTGGTGTCAGGAAAATAACCTCACACTCAATGTCAACAAAACAAAGGAGATGATCGTGGACTTCAGGAAACAGCAGAGGGAGCAGCCCCCTATCTACATTGACGGGACAGTAGTGGAGAGGGTGGAAAGTTTTAAGTTCCTTGGCGTACACATCACGGACAAACTGAATTGGTCCACCCACACAGACAGCGTGGTGAAGAAGGCGCAGCAGCGCCTCTTCAACCTCAGGAGGCTGAAGAAATTTGGCTTGTCACCAAAAACACTCACAAAGTTTTACAGATGCACAATCGAGAGCATCCTGTTGGGCTGTATCACAGCCTGGTACGGCAGCTGCTCCGCCCATAACCGTAAGGATCTCCAGAGGGTAATGAGGTCTGCACAACGCATCACTGGGGGCAAACTACCTGCCCTCCAGGACAACTACACCACCTGATGTCACAGGAAGGCCAAAAAGATCATCAAGGACAACAACCACCCGAGCCACTGCCTGTTCACCCCGCTATCATCCAGAAGGCGAGGTCAGTACAGGTGCATCAAAGCGGGGACCGTGAGACTGAAAAACAGCTTCTATCTCAAGGCCATCAGACTGTTAAACAGCCGTCACTAACATTGAGTGGCTGCTGCCAACATACTGACTCAACTCTAGCCAAAATGTATGTAATAAATGTATCACTAGCCACTTTAAACAATGCCACTTCATATAATGTTTACATACCCTACATTACTCATCTCATATGTATATACTGTACGCTATACCATCTACTGCATCTTGCCTATGCCGTTCGGCCATCGCTCATCCATATATTTGTAGGTACATATTCTTATTCATTCCTTTACACTTGTGTGTGTATAAGGTAGATGTTGTGAAATTGTTAGGTTAGATTACTTGTTAGATATTACTGCATGGTCAGAACTAGAAGCACAAGAATTTCGCTACACTCGCATTAACATCTGCTAACCATGTGTATGTGACAAATAAGATTTGATTTGATTTGATATCTTACAAGTGTAGATGGATCTGTACAGTGAAACTATTTAAATCATCATTATCCCACTCTCTAAAATTATTGACTTTGACTTATGGCATCAATATGTGTCTAAAAATAAATATTATTTTGAAAGAATATCTGTCAAATAATTTGCATATAGGGAGCGACCAGGATATCTGGTCACAATGCGGCCACAATACTAAATTGTCATACTTGAGTAAAAGTAAAAATACCTTAACAGAAAATGATTCAAGTAAAAGTGAAATTTACCTGGTAAATTGCTACTTGAGTAAAGTCTAAAAGTATCTGGCTTTAAATGTACTTATGTACAGTGGTAGAAAAAGTACTCAATTGTCATACTTGAGTATAAGTACAAAGTAAAAGTAAACGCAATACATCAAATTCCTTATATTTAGCAAACCAGATATGGTTTGGACCAACACTCAAACATAATTTACAAAACACAGTATTTGTGTTTTGTGAGTCCGCCAGATCAGAGGCAGTAGGGATGACAAAGCGTTATATTGATAGATGCCATAATTCAGTTCTGCTTGAGCATTCTAAAAGTAATGAGTAATTTTAGCTGTCAGGGAAAATGTATGGAGTAAAAAGTACATTATTTTCTTTAGGAATGTAGTGGAGTAAAAGTAAAAGTTCTCAAAAATATAAAAGTAAAGTACAGATACCCCAAAAAACTTCTTAAGTAGTACTTAAAATTATTTTTACTTAAGAACTTTACACCACTGCTATTCGGCTTCACAATACCACTCTCTGCACTGCAGACAGGGGGCGACAGAGTAGTGAGGCCCAGTGTGCGTGGACATTGACATTCCACCAGTCAACAGACTCAGTAGCCCTATTCCCTATCCAGCCATCCCCATGTGTATGTATAGTGATCCTGGGCTCAGGGCAGGTGAGACACTGCTATATGTTATGTGTTATGTAATGAAGGAGGACATCATCCGTCAATGCGATGCTCTAGGATGGCGCTGAACTGTGACACACTATATTAGGGCTAACATGAGATGATCCATCTCTGGTGTTTTTAGCTAGTGTTTCCAATGAGCGTTAGTGACAGGGGACACGTTTTCGAAAGTCCAATAAGATTGAGTTCGATTTTTTTCAAATTTAGTCTCTGGAGACTTTTCAAATAATTTATCATGATAATGATCAGCGCAAAGCTAACAACAAACAAGCCACTGGACAAACAAACAAACAAACAAACCAAACGATAGACCGACAGAGTGACGTCTGAGTTCAGCTCAGGCTCAGTGGTGATCAATCAGAGTAACACGAGCAGAGTGATCAGTGATCACACCAAGGCCTGCTGATTGGTGTGTGATGAATGATCCAGTGGGTCCCCTGGTCAGAGCCAGTATGCTGCAGGCTGCAGGGACGTAACTAGAGCCCGGCCAACAAAATACGCTGCCCTGTTCAAAGGCCTGTTTGTGTTATTACAGCTTGTCCAGCTGCTCAGAACAGACAAACACAACTTAGTGCTCCGAGATACAGACCCACCACCCCAGCACACCCTAGCCCAAAACCCTGGACACTCCTTAGCAGCTGCCCAGGGATGGACAAGTAAACACACACAGAGAGACAAGTGTCACTCCAAAGAGCAGGAAACAGTTTTTTTCTGTGTGATGGATAATAAAGAGTATATTTCTTAGAAAATTGCTTCGTTAGAAAAGTATTTCCTGTCTGTGTGCTGAGGTCACGCCTCAGCCTCTCATTATCTCACCCACCCTCCCTCTCTCGCTCACACTCTCCCTCTCTGGTATTTCAGCCAGTAATTCTGTAACATTCAGGTCCAAAGGTGAGCTGAGGGGCATTTGCCCCGTCTGTCTTTCCCTGTGCTAGCTGGGCCTGTAGTCACGAGAGAGAGAGAGAGAGAGAGACAGAGAGAAAGAGAGAGAGAGAGAGAGAGAGAGGGGGGTCCTTCAGACATGTACACACATGCACTTTCACACATGCACACACACACACACACACCACACACACACACATACTTCTACCTACAAGTCTTGCCATTGCAGGTTGTCTAAAAATGGCTCCCTCAAATATGGTGATCAAGTTCTGAGTAAACTAACTCTCCCTACCTCTCTCCTCTTCTCCTCCTCCTCTCGTCATCCTGCTCTCTCCCTCCCTGTGTGCCTGTATGTAACATCAGTAAAGCTGTCAGCCGGCCCAGCCAAGGTAAACAGCCCAGCGCTAGGTTCAGGGGTGATGGGGCCCGGGATCTTTTTCCTAAAGAACCCAGGGACCCCTGGAGGCTCCTGGCTGGGGCCGGGGAGGGGCTGAGGGGGGAAGACGATCCCCTCAATTGCCCCCCACACTAACACACTGGCCAGTCTCTCCCCCTGATCTGCATCTGTGTACACAACCTTCTCAACAGGATCCCCTTCACACGTACACACACACTCACTCATTCATTCACTTACAGGCCTTTCTCCCTAATTCAGCCCTGGGTCAACACAAAAGGCCAACACACACATGCACGTGAGCACACGGCAGACACTTGCACAATTTTTTCTTGTGTATGAAGATAAATGTCGTAAAATGTTTCACCATACAAGCCTTTGCTTTCAGGCGAAACTTTAATGGGAACATGGAACTGTGTTGGTGGCGAAGTCTGCCTGCAGGTAATCCACACAGCGAAGATAGAGGGAGGAAGAGAGATGGGGAGAGAGGGAGGAGAAGAGCAGTGACATCACTCACCCAGGGGGGACCCGTCTCCAGCCCCCATAAGCAGCTCCCACAGAGGCAGCAGAGAGAGGGGAGAGAGATGGAGACCATCCAGGAGCTGCAAATCAGACAGAGCAGCACTTAAACTGAACAACTGTAGGGAGGGAAATAAAGAAGCAGGGGAGAGAGGGGGGTAGAGGACAACAGAGAGAGGGAAGAGAAGAGTGGCTTCGCTCCACAGGTAGTATTACATTTCATTTCATTTCATTACAGTACAACGGTTTGATTTGTTTGATATTAGCAATTTCTTCTTAGCTAGCTACATAGCCGTCTTTGTATCAAAGATAATTGTGTAGTTTAGAGTAATTATCGAGGTTAGCTACCCAGCTATTTTCGTCCTTCTAACGTAGTCAACACTGCTAGCTAGCCAGCTAGCAGTAGCCAGCTAGCCAACTCCTACCGAATAGCAGCACTGTAGAAACTATTACATTACAACGGAACGACTTGATTAGTGTAGTGTTAGCTAGCTACATAGTTGTCTTTGCTGTCTTTGTATCTAAGATAATTCTGTAGTTTAGAGTATTTATCGAGGTTAGCTAGCCAGCTATTTTCGTCTGCCGCGCCGCCGTTCTCCTACCTAGTCAACACTGCTAGCTAGCCAGCTAGCCAACTCCTACCGAATAGCAGCACGGTAGAAACTATTACATTACAACGGAACGACCTGATTAGTGTAGTGTTAGCTAGCTACATAGTTGTCTTTGCTGTCTTTGTATCCAAGATAATTGTGTAGTTTAGAGTAATTATCGAGGTTACCTAGCCAGTTATCGAGGTTACCTAGCATTAGGTAACCTCCTTTGCATTAGCGTAGCCTCTCCTGTAGCCTGTCAACTATGTGTCTGTCTATCCCTCTTCTCTCCTCTCTGCACAGACCATACAAACGCTTCACACCGCGTGGCCGCTGCCACTCTAACCTGGTGGTCCCAGCGCGCACGACCCACGTGGAGTTCCAGGTCTCCGGCAGCCTCTGGAACTGCCGATCTGCGGCCAACAAGGCAGAGTTCATCTCAGCCTATGCTTCCCTCCAGTCCCTCGACTTCTTGGCACTGACGGAAACATGGATTACCACAGATAACACTGCTACTCCTACTGCTCTCTCCTCGTCTGCCCACGTGTTCTCGCACACCCGAGAGCTTCTGGTCAGTGGGGTGGTGGCACTGGGATCCTCATCTCTCCCAAGTGGACATTCTCTCTTTCTCCCCTGACCCATCTGTCTATCGCCTCCTTTGAATTCCATGCTGTCACAGTTACCAGCCCTTTCAAGCTTAACATCCTTATCATTTATCGCCCTCCAGGTTCCCTTGGAGAGTTCATCAATGAGCTTGACGCCTTGATAAGTTCCTTTCCTGAGGATGGCTCACCTCTCACAGTTCTGGGTGACTTTAACCTCCCCACGTCTACCTTTGACTCATTCCTCTCTGCCTCCTTCTTTCCACTCCTCTCCTCTTTTGACCTCACCCTCTCACCTTCCCCCCCACTCACAAGGCAGGCAATACGCTTGACCTCATCTTTACTAGATGCTGTTCTTCCACTAATCTCATTGCAACTCCCCTCCAAGTCTCCGACCACTACCTTGTATCCTTTTCCCTCTCGCTCTCATCCAACACTTCCCACACTGCCCCTACTCGGATGGTATCGCGCCGTCGCAACCTTCGCTCTCTCTCCCCCGCTACTCTCTCCTCTTCCATCCTATCATCTCTTCCCTCTGCTCAAACCTTCTCCAAACCAATCTCCTGATTCTAGCCTCCTCAACCCTCCTCTCCTCCCTTTCTGCATCCTTTGACACTCTATGTCCCCTATCCTCCAGGCCGGCTCGGTCCTCCCCTCCTGCTCCATGGCTCGACGACTCATTGCGAGCTCACAGAACAGGGCTCCGGGCAGCCGAGCGGAAATGGAGGAAAACACGCCTCCCTGCGGACCTGGCATCCTTTCACTCCCTCCTCTCTACATTCTCCTCTTCTGTCTCTGCTGCTAAAGCCACTTTCTACCACTCTAAATTCCAAGCATCTGCCTCTAACCCTAGGAAGCTCTTTGCCACCTTCTCCTCCCTCCTGAATCTCCCCCCCCCCTCCTCCTCCCTCTCTGCGGATGACTTCGTCAACCATTTTGAAAAGAAGGTCGACGACATCCGATCCTCGTTTGCTAAGTCAAACGACACCGCTGGTTCTGCTCACACTGCCCTACCCTGTGCTTTGACCTCTTTCTCCCCTCTCTCTCCAGATGAAATCTCGCGTCTTGTGACGGCCAGCCGCCCAACAACCTGCCCGCTTGACCCTATCCCCTCCTCTCTTCTCCAGACCATTTCCGGAGACCTTCTCCCTTACCTCACCTCGCTCATCAACTCATCCTTGACCGCTGGCTACGTCCCTTCCGTCTTCAAGAGAGCGAGAGTTGCACCCCTTCTGAAAAAACCTACACTCGATCCCTCCGATGTCAACAACTACAGACCAGTATCCCTTCTTTCTTTTCTCTCCAAAACTCTTGAACGTGCCGTCCTTGGCCAGCTCTCCTGCTATCTCTCTCAGAATGACCTTCTCGATCCAAATCAGTCAGGTTTCAAGACTAGTCATTCAACTGAGACTGCTCTTCTCTGTGTCACGGAGGCGCTCCGCACTGCTAAAGCTAACTCTCTCTCCTCTGCTCTCATCCTTCTAGACCTATCGGCTGCCTTTGATACTGTGAACCATCAGATCCTCCTCTCCACCCTCTCCGAGTTGGGCATCTCCGGCGCGGCCCACGCTTGGATTGCGTCCTACCTGACAGGTCGCTCCTACCAGGTGGCGTGGCGAGAATCTGTCTCCGCACCACGTGCTCTCACCACTGGTGTCCCCCAGGGCTCTGTTCTAGGCCCTCTCCTATTCTCGCTATACACCAAGTCACTTGGCTCTGTCATATCCTCACATGGTCTCTCCTATCATTGCTATGCAGACGACACACAATTCATCTTCTCCTTTCCCCCTTCTGATAACCAGGTGGCGAATCGCATCTCTGCATGTCTGGCAGACATATCAGTGTGCATGACGGATCACCACCTCAAGCTGAACCTCGGCAAGACGGAGCTGCTCTTCCTCCCGGGGAAGGACTGATCTCGCCATCACGGTTGACAACTCCATTGTGTCCTCCTCCCAGAGTGCTAAGAACCTTGGCGTGATCCTGGACAACACCCTGTCGTTCTCAACTAACATCAAGGCGGTGACCCGTTCCTGTAGGTTCATGCTCTACAACATTCGCAGAGTACGACCCTGCCTCACACAGGAAGCGGCGCAGGTCCTAATCCAGGCACTTGTCATCTCCCGTCTGGATTACTGCAACTCGCTGTTGGCTGGGCTCCCTGCCTGTGCCATTAAACCCCTACAACTCATCCAGAACGCCGCAGCCCGTCTGGTGTTCAACCTTCCCAAGTTCTCTCACGTCACCCCGCTCCTCCGCTCTCTCCACTGGCTTCCAGTTGAAGCTCGCATCCGCTACAAGACCATGGTGCTTGCCTACGGAGCTGTGAGGGGAACGGCACCTCCGTACCTTCAGGCTCTGATCAGGCCCTACACCCAAACAAGGGCACTGCGTTCATCCACCTCTGGCCTGCTCGCCTCCCTACCTCTGAGGAAGTACAGTTCCCGCTCAGCCCAGTCAAAACTGTTCGCTGCTCTGGCACCCCAATGGTGGAACAAACTCCCTCACGACGCCAGGTCAGCGGAGTCAATCACCACCTTCCGGAGACACCTGAAACCCCACCTCTTTAAGGAATACCTAGGATAGGATAAAGTAATCCTTCTAACCCCCCCCCTTAAAAGAGTTAGATGCACTATTGTAAAGTGGTTGTTCCACTGGATATCATAAGGTGAATGCACCAATTTGTAAGTCGCTCTGGATAAGAGCGTCTGCTAAATGACTTAAATGTAAATGTAAATGTAAGGAGAGAGAAAGAGAGAGAGAGAGAGAGAAAGAGAGAGAGAGAGAGAGAGAGAGAGAGAGAGAGAGAGAGAGAGAGAGAGAGAGAGAGAGAGAGAGAGAGAGAGAGAGAGAGAAAGAAAGAAAGAAAGAAAGAAAGAAAGAAAGAAAGAAAGAAAGAAAGAAAGAAAGAGAGAGAGAAATAGAGAGAGAGAGAGAGAGAGAGAGAGAGAGAAAGAGAGAGAGAGAGAGAGAGAGAGAGAGAGAGAGAGAGAGAGAGAGAGAGAGAGAGAGAGAGAGAGAGAGAGAGAGAGAGAGAGAGAGAGAGAGAGAGAGAGAGAGAGAGAGAGAGAGAGAGAGAGAGAGAGAGAGAGAGAGAGAGAGAGAGAGAGAGAGAGAAAGAAAGAAAGAAAGAAAGAAAGAAAGAAAGAAAGAAAGAAAGAAAGAAAGAAAGAAAGAAAGAAAGAAAGAAAGAAAGAAAGAAAGAAAGAGAGAGAGAAATAGAGAGAGAGAGAGAGAGAGAGAGAGAGAGAGAGAGAGAGAGAGAGAGAGAGAGAGAGAGAGAGAGAGAGAGAGAGAGAGAGAGAGAGAGAGAGAGAGAGAGAGAGAGAGAGAGAGAGAGAGAGAGAGAGAGAGGGCGAGAGAGAGAGAGAGAGAGAGAGAGAGAGAGAGAGAGAGAGAGAGAGAGAGAGAGAGAGAGAGAGAGAGAGAGAGAGAGAGAGAGAGAGAGAGAGAGAGAGAGAGAGAGAGAGAGAGAGAGAGAGAGAGAAAGAGAGAGAGAGAGAGGGTTTAGAAGAAAGGCGGTCATGCCAGGAAAAGCATGTAGAATTGAATTAGGGGAGAGAGCAGAGGAGAGCAAGAGAGGAAAGGAGGGGTGTGAGGAGGAAGAGGAGGACCATTACCATTTCAACATCAGCCGTTACATCCCCTGAGGCTGAAAAATCTGTCCAGAAAGAGAGGAAATGGTACCGGCACGTATGGAATGATGGAGAAGGAGAGATAAGGACAGAGTTTGGGAAACCCTGCTGTACAGTGGCGGAAATACAAAAGAGGCCAATGAGAAAGAAAAAGAAAAAGAAGTATGGTGAAAGAGAGAGAGAGGGATGTAGAAAGTGAGATAGAAAAGAGGCAGGGATATACTGTATATTTAGATCTATGAGACTACACAAAGAGACCACTAGAGACCCAGCCCTCCTGCTCCAGCCCTCCAGCCCTCCAGCCCTCCAGCCCTCCAGCCCTCCAGCTCTCCAGCCCTCCAGCCCTCCAGCCCTCCAGCCCTCCCGCCCTCCAGCTCTCCAGCCCTCCAGCCCTCCAGCCCTCCAGCCCTCCAGCCCTCCAGCCCTCCAGCCCTCCAGCCCTCCAGCCCTCCAGCCCCAGCCTTAAGCACCAACCCTCCAGCCGCAGGACCACACATCAGCCCTGGGCTTCCTGTCCCTGCTCCTCATCAATCTTGGCCAGCCACAATGGCCCGTGACATCGCCAAGCAGGGCAATGAGGAAGACAAACAGCCATGGACACGCAGCTCACCCCCTACCCCCTACCCCCTCCCCCCTCCCTGTGCTGCATTGCCCCGCTCCGCCAGGCCCCACTCCCTCTCACTCCGCCGGGCCCCACTCCCTCTCAGCCGGCCTGGCCCATCACACCACATCCTCCCAACGCACACATCCCCAGGACAAACTTCCTGCTCCCAACCCAAACACTGGAGGAATGACAGGCGAGAGAATGAGAGGTGCAGGGAAAAAAGGGATGAAGGAGAAAACTGGAGACAGAAAGCAAATGAGAGAGAGACTGCCTGGGTGGGCACAGAAAGAGGGAAGTTTGGAATGGAGAGAAGGATGTATAGGGACAGAGGAGAGGTAGGCTGGAGAAAAGGGGGGGTAAACAAATATAAAAATGAAGTTTTTCCTCACAAAATTCTAATCATCTCCCTCTCGGACAATCCCGCAGCCTGGACTGGCATGGTTACACATGGTCTGCAGTTGTGAGGCCGGTTGGACATACTGCCATATTCTCTAAAACGACATTGGGTGTGGTTTATGATAGAGAAATTAACATTAAGTTCTCTGGCACCAGCTCTGTTGGACATTCCTGCAGTCAGCATGACAATTGCATGCTCCCTCAAAACTTGAGACATCTGTGGTTTTGTGTTGTGTTACAAAATGGCACATTTTAGAATGGCCTTTTATTGTCCCCAGCACAAGGTGCACTTGGGTAATGATCATGCTGTTAAATCAGCTTCTTGATATGCCACACCTCTCAGGTGGATTGATTATCTTGGAAAAGGAGAAATGCTCACTAGCAGGGATGTAAACAAAAATTTGGAGAAATAAGCTTTTTGTAAAAAAATATTAATTCAGCTCATGAAACATGGGACCAACACTCTACATGTTGCGTTTATATTTGTTTTCAGTATACAGTGCATTCGGAAAATATTCAGACCGCTTCACTTTCCCACATTTTGTTACATTACAACCTTATTCTAAAATTGATTAAATAGATTTTTCCCCTCATCAATATACATACAATACCCCATAAAAAATAAAAATACAATTATTTTAGTAAAGACACCTAAAGACTCTCAGACCATGAGAATCAGGATTCTCTGGTCTGATGAAACCAAGATTGAACTCTTTGGCCTGAATGCCAAGCGAAAAGTCTGGAGGAAACCTGGCACCATCCCTATGGTGAAGCATGGTGGTGGCAGCATCATGCTGTGGGGATGTTTTTTAGCAGCAGGGACTAGGAGTCTAGTCAGGGTTGAGGAAAAGATGAACAGAGCAAAGTACAGAGAGATCCTTGATGAAAACCTGCTCCAGAGCACTCAGGACCTCAGACTGGGCCGGAGGTTCACCTTCCAACAGGACAACAACCCTAAGCACACAGCCAAGACAATGCAGGAGTGGCTTCGGGACAAGTCTCTGAATGTCCTGGAGTGGTCCAGCCAGTACCTGGACTTGAACCCGATCAAACAGCTCTGGAGAGACCTGAAAACAGCTGTGCAGCGACGCTCCCCATCCAACCTGACAGAGCTTGACAGGATCTGCAGAGAAGAATGGGATAAACACTCCAAATACAGGTGTGCCAAGCTTGTAGCGTCATACCCAAGAAGACTAGAGGTTGTAATAGCTACCAAAGGTGCTTCAACAAAGTACTGTGACATTTCATTTTTTTTAATTTTATATATTTGCAAAAATGTCTAAGAACCTGTTTTTGCTATGTCATTATGGGGTATTGTGTGTAGATTGATGAGGGAAAAAACAATTTCATCCATTTTAGAATAAGGCTGTAACGTAACAAAATTTGGAAAAACTCAAGGGGTCTAAATACTTTCCAATTGCACTATATATACAGTTGAAGTCGGAAGTTTACATACACTTAGGTTGGAGTCATTAAAACTTGTTTTTCAACCCATCCACATTTTTTGTTAACAAACTATAGTTTTCGGGTTAGGACAAACTATAGCAAGTCGGTTAGGACATCTACTTTGTGCATGACACAAGTAATTTTACCAACAATTGTTTACAGACAGATTATTTCACTTATAATTCACTGTATCACAATTCCAGTGGGTCAGAAGGTTACATACACTAAGTTGACTGCCTTTAAACAGTTTGAAAAATTCCAGTAAAGGATGTCATGGCTTTAGAAGGTTCTGATAGGCTAATTGACATCATTTGGGTCAATTGGAGGTGTATCTGTGGATGTATTTCAAGGACTACATTCAAACTCAGTGCCTCTTTGCTTGACATCCTGGGAAAATCTAAAGAAATCAGCCAAAAATTGTAGACCTCCACAAGTCTGGTTCATCCTTGGGAGCAATTTCCAGACGCCTGAAGGTACCACGTTCATCTGTACAAACAATAGTACACAAGTATAAACACCATGGGACCACGCAGCCGTCATACCGCTCAGAAAGGAGACACGTTCTGTCTCCTAGAGATTAATGTACTTTGCTGCGAAAAGTGCAAATCAATCCCAGAACAACAGCAAAGGACCTGTTGAAGATGCTGGAGGAAACAGGTACAAAAGTATCTATATCCACAGTAAAACAAGTCCTATATCGACATAACCTGAAAGGCCGCTCAGCAAGGAAGAAGCCACTGCTCCAAAACCGCCATAAAAAGACAGACTACGGTTTGCAACTGCACATGGGGACAAAGATCGTACTTTTTGGAGAAATGTCCTCTGCTCTGATTAAACAAAAATAGGACTGTTTGGCCATAATGACCATCGTTATGTTTGGAGGAAAAAGGGGGATGCTTGCAAGCCGAAGAACACCATCCCAACCACGAAGCACGGGGGTGGCAGCATTATGTTGTGGGGGTGCTTTGCTGCAGGAGGGTCTGGTGCACTTCACAAAATAGATGGCATCATGAGGGAGGAAAATTATGAGGATATATTGAAGCAACATCTCAAGACATCAGTCAGGAAATTAAAGCTTAGTCGCAAATGGGTCTTCCAAATGGACAATGACCCCAAGCATACTTCCAAAGTTGTGGCAAAATGGCTTAAGGACAACAAAGTCAAGGTATTGGAGTGGCCATCACAAAGCCCTGACCTCAATCCTATAGAATATTTGTGGGCAGAACTGAAAAAGCGTGTGCGAGCAAGGAGGCCTACAAACCTGACTCAGTTACACCAGCTCTGTCAGGAGGAATGGGTCAAAATTCACCCAATTTATTGTGGGAAGCTTGTGGAAGGCTACCCAAAACGTTTGACCCAAGTTAAACAATTTAAAGGCAATGCTACCAAATACTGATTGAGTGTATGTAAACGTCTGATCCACTCAGAATGTGATGAAATAAATAAAATCTGAAATAAATCATTCTCTCTAATATTATTCTGACATTTCACATTCTAAAAATAAAGTGGTGATCCTAACTGACCTAAGAAAGGGAATTTTTACTAGGAGTAAATGTCAGGAATTGTGAAAAACTGAGTTTAAATGTATTTGGATAAGGTGTATGTAAACTTCCGACTTCAACTGTATATATATATATACACTGCTCAAAAAAATAAAGGGAACACTTAAACAACACAATGTAACTCCAAGTCAATCACACTTCTGTGAAATCAAACTGTCCACTTAGGAAGCAACACTGATTGACAATAAATTTCACATGCTGTTGTGCAAATGGAATAGACAACAGGTGGAAATTATAGGCAATTAGCAAGACACCTCCAATAAAGGAGTGGTTCTGCAGGTGGTGACCACAGACCACTTCTCAGTTCCTATGCTTCCTGGATGATGTTTTGATCACTTTTGAATGCTGGCGGTGCTTTCACTCTAGTGGTAGCATGAGACGGAGTCGACAACCCACACAAGTGGCTCCGGTAGTGCAGCTCATCCAGGATGGCACATCAATGCGAGCTGTGGCAAGAAGGTTTGCTGTGTCTGTCAGCGTAGTGTCCAGAGCATGGAGGCGCTACCAGGAGACAGGCCAGTACATCAGGAGACGTGGAGGAGGCCGTAGGAGGGCAACAACCCAGCAGCAGGACCGCTACCTCCGCCTTTGTGCAAGGAGGTGCACTGCCAGCGCCCTGCAAAATGACCTCCAGCAGGCCACAAATGTGCATGTGTCAGAAACAGACTCCATGAGGGTGGTATGAGGGTCCGACGTCCACAGGTGGGGGTTGTGCTTACAGCCCAACACCGTGCAGGACGTTTGCCATTTGCCAGAGAACACCAAAATTGGCAAATTCGCCACTGTGCTCTTCACAGATGAAAGCAGGTTCACACTGAGCACATGTGACAGACGTGACAGAGTCTGGAGACGCCGTGGAGAACGTTCTGCTGCCTGCAACATCCTCTGATTTCTTTGGAGGGCCGCACAGCCCTCCATGTGCTCGCCAGAGGTAGCCTGACTGCCATTAGATACCGAGATGAGATCCTCAGACCCCTTGTGAGACCATATGCTGGTGCGGTTGGCCCTGGGTTCCTCCTAATGCAAGACAAGGCTAGATCTCATGTGGCTGGAGTGTGTCAGCAGTTCCTGCAAGAGGAAGGCATTGATACTATGGACTGGCCCGCCCGTTCCCCAGACCTGAATCCAATTGAGCACATCTGGGACATCATGTCTCGCTCCATCCACCAACGCCACGTTGTACCACAGACTGTCCAGGAGTTGGCGGATGCTTTAGTCCAGGTCTGGGAGGAGATCCCTCAGGAGACCATCCGCCACCTCATCAGGAGCATGCCCAGGCGTTGTAGGGAGGTCATTCAGGCACGTGGAGGCCACACACACTACTGAGCCTCATTTTGACTTGTTTTAAGGACATTACATCAAAGTTGGATCAGCCTGTAGTGTGGTTTTCCACTATAATTTTGAGTGTGACTCCAAATCCAGACCTCCATGGGTTGATAAATTTGATTTCCATTGATAATTTTTGTGTGATTTTGTTGTCAGCACATTCAACTATGTAAAGAAAAAAGTATTTAATAAGAATATTTCATTCATTCAGATCTAGGATGTGTTATTTTAGTGTTCCCTTTATTTTTTGGAGCAGTGTATATACCAGTCAAAAAATGTGGACACACCTATTTATTCCAGGGTTTTTCTTTAGTTTAACTATTTTCTATTTTTACTATTTTTTTTTACTCTTAATTTTTGAAGTCAATTCTTTGAGGGACAGGTATCCAATGCAGATCCACAAGGATGGAGGTGATCTGGGCATGCTTTTTTGTTTTTGACTAAATCCTTGCGACACTGTTTAGATGAGCTGTAATTTGTGAATTGAATTTGCAGGCAGATACCCCAAGTACTGTGTTCCCCTAATCAATTCTGGAGAAAATGAATGAATGAGCTTTTCTGTGTCAGACGTGGTGAGAGAGGGTCTTCGGCGGGAGATGTTCTTCAGGTGAAGGAATTAAGTTTTACAGACGTGAGTAATAGGGGCATTGAAGGAGAGAGTAGGGTTGAATTTCACATATTGATGACTGAGGAGAGGGGAATGGTATGGCCATCTATGGCAGGGAGGATGTTAGTGATCTTCTGTGGGGTGCCTATCAGCACTGCCTCTGTCTTATTGCTGTTGAGTTGGAGGAAGTTGTATTCATCAATGAGCTCTGCACTCAGAGTGGCCTAAGATATCCCTACCATCCCAAAGGCTCAATGCTAAAATAAGGATATTTGTACTCAATTATCCTATTTGTGGTCCTACTCGCACACTGAGAACACACAGCCCTGTGATGTCTACTCTCCTATTCTTTCTCTCCCTCCTCTCTGCATCTGCAGCATCTAAACACCTCCACTTAACCTCAATTTCTCTGCTCCTTACCATCCCCCCAACACTTCAGCCTCCTCTCTCAATCCATCCATCTATTCATTCATCCATTCCCATCAGAAAAAACTCCTCACTGAAATGACTCTGAGCATTAATAATGAGGAGCATTATGACCCCCCACCACACATATACACACACACACACGACCAGATGCCCCTCCACACTGCTGTTGAGGCTGCAGTCTCAGGCCACTTCACCTCTGTATCAGCCATTCACCACAGACGCCATTGTTCCCCTACAGCTCTTATTTCTTTATCTACATTTTTTTCTCTCTAAATAAGAAGCATTAGAGTGGCCTTATCATCTTTCCCCCTTTTACTCTCTTTAGCTTTGAACTTGGGAGCTTACCACCGCAACCCTCTTCAAAACCAGGCATGTCACACGCACACAATACCATTTATGATACCTCACCGCCATCTTGTTTAATGCGCTTAGAAATACGTTGAATTGGTGCTAATAGGGCAGACACAGATGTGAAACACACACACACACAAACACACGTGCACACGTACAGCGGGCAGCAGTCATTATTTTGTGTTATTATGTGGATCCAGCAGGATGAATAACAGCAACGGAAAGAGGAGGTGAACAGAGAAGAGATCTCACTCTGGGAATGACAGACATTGCGCCCCCTCTCTCCCTTTCCAACTGCATAACAAGTGTTAGCCCAGGAGTCTAGTTCGATCAGCCACACAAAAGAAGGATATTGATCTGTGTGTGTATAATGTGTGTGTGTACGTCTGCATGTGTGGCCTACGTATCTTTGCAGCTTCCACTGTCATATGACCTATCCTGCCAACATCCACTCCTGCATAAATACATATAGGCCTACATAAAACCTGTGACTCAAAGATGCTTTACTTCTGGCTCCAGGTGGGACATTTTAGACTTTCCTTGCAGATTATAGCTAACATCCACTAATTATAGCCTGTTGTCTCTCTGAGGTAAGCCAAGCTTGCATTCATAAATCATCCATTCAATCTCTTCAAGGCTTTTCGTTGGATCTGGCTTCATGGAATTGATACAAACAGTAGTGGTGTAGATCAAAACAGCTTTTCCTAACTTCCTATCATTGAAAACTCCTACAAGAATGCAATTCAAATTGACTTCAAACATGTTTTGTCTGACTGCACACATTTTTCGCAAGGTGCTGAACCACATAAAAGTGCTCTTGAGTCTTGTCAAACCTCTGCTTCTTGAAAACAACTGGATATATTTAGGCCAGCTGACACACTTCACATGTCTAAACCAGGACATGCTAGCTGCAGAAGAGGGGGTTGCTGCCACTTCACACAATGCCAAAGCAGACCCTGTCAGTGAAGGTCCTGCCCAAGCAGATTATGCGTTATTGAGTTATTAATGAGAGGCTCTCTGTACTCTCTAACCCTTCCCCCTCTTCTCCCTTTTTCTCTTTTCTCATTACTTCACCCAACTGCCTCCCATTCAGGCTGTCTCGGAGGGGGACGAGTGGGAAGGGGAAAGGTTCTGGAGCGCGGTGGAACATTAAGAGTCTTGAGTCCCCCGGAGAACTTGAGTTCCCTTTGTGCACTTACTCAGGGTTCAGTCAGAGCCTGTGCACCTCGACCTGCCGGTTTTGAGAAAATGGGTCAGGAGGGAGGTGTGTGGTGGGGAGGAGGTGGGGATGTAGGGAGAGCTTGGATGCTGCATTCTCCACCACTGCCTCTTCACATAAGTGTGTGCTTGGGGTGTGACGTGACACTCTATAGCTGCTGTTGTGGTTGCTCTGTGCTGTTATCTGATGCGGCATCATATGGAACAACATTTTGTCAAATTGCAGTGGCACTTTTGCGGAAAACAACAAATCACTTGGAACAGCATGGAATAGGAAATCTGTCTTTCAGGAGCAAAATTCCTAGAATACACAGTTATGTATTCTGACAGTACACAATAATATCTAAAACAAACTCCTACTTTTGCCGCATGAATCTGCCTGTGTACAAAAATGTAATGTAAAAGCATATAAAGTACTTTGATTGTAACCCTAACACAATTGTTTTATTCAATAGTGTTACCAAACAAAATGTTTCAGAGTGATGCTGTAAATAGCCTACACTGTTACACAACTTCAAGTGTTGTGCATAACAGCATGTTAGATAGTGAAAGAAGGAACAGTTACTTTGACAATTGCCTTTTAAACATAATGAATTCTTAAATAATAAGACCCTTCTAATAATATCAAACACAAGTAGCAGCAGAATAAGGTAGTACTAGTAAACGTTTTATTATAGTTCTACCTTAAATAATAATACATAGCTTTATTTTTGTTGAATAGTTTAACAATGATAAATAAATACAAATCAAATAAATGTATGTGCTGTGTAAGGTACCATTATTGCTCTCTTTGTGTGTGTGTTTTCTTCCACATCTGCCCTCCCTCAGATCCATGTTGGTGGCGAGGCCCGGCTGCGAGCGCGTGGGGGGAGTTCGTTGGGACCTAGGGCGAGAGTGCAGTAGAGTAGGAGAGGAGAGAAGAGGGGAGGGTATAGGAGAGATAGACTTGGACGACTCGGACACAGTGTCTGAAGGAGATTCCAGCTGAGCAAACAAAAACACCCAGAAACACCACAAACTTGAGGGTGTGGAAAAATGTGTGGGTATGGTAAAAGGTCAGATCCCCACCGTAACTAATTCAATTTCACAAACTGTAAGAAAACACCGGGTACAACATAGTAGCGGCTACAGACGCGTTCTTCCTCAAATGGAATGAGAGAGTGTAATCAGCATCTGGCGCGTTCTTGTTTCGTTACGCATTCGCACATCTTTGGACACTGAAAGGAACTAACTAACTCGAATGAATGTAACTTCATGGAAGTTATACAGTCGACAATCGATTCTGCATGTAGGCTACAGCTCGCTGTTTTGACACTGCAGTCCCCTCGTGCGGCTCTGTACAGCGCGGCAGCCAGCAGAGCCTTGTAACCGTGGTGGGCTTTTCAAGCGGTGGTCTGCACTACTCTGCTAAAGACATTAGTGCTACAATTCTAGGAGAACCAGGAGTCGCATAGACAGCGCTCACTTCTCTAAATAAACATTTGTCTTGAAAAGTTTGGCCCCTCGACCCCATCATGATCGCATTTCACTCTGGATAGTAAACTATATTTTTATCGCGAGGTTTTCCCCTTCTTTCCGAAAACAAGCTCACATTCGAAAATATATTACGTGTCAACTTAAACAAAGTTGATTTTTCACCTTTCTTGGGGAGATACTGTACTTGAGGTATTTTCTCTGCAAAATATAAAATGCAGCGCAGACTTGTATTTTGTTATAGTGATTGGAATATATATTGGAAGAATAAACTTAAAAATAAAATAAAAAACGTTTTATTTAGTGTACCAAAATATACCACATGTTCCCTAATCGAGTAAACCTAATTTGAGAGGCTATTCATATTGTCCACCTTAATATTCTTCAAATTGAAACAGAACACATACACAAATAAATAAATGTTAATACAAATAATATATAACATCCATATAAGACTGTGTAAACTGCAGGGAATAAAGTAGTGCTATGCAACAATTAGAAGAACATTGAGGAGTGCGTATGCGCGTGATTTAAAGGGGTAGACATTTTGGGAAAAAGTTGATCAACACATTATTAAGTGCACATTTTCGTGTTAAAATGTTTTGGTGTAGTGTCAGCATTAATTTAGAAATGTTACATTGTGCGAAAAAAAATGAATTATGTTTGGAGAGCTCGAGGATCAAGTCTTAAGAATTACCAGCTAGAAAGTAAATTTGCATCATAAAAAAATATCTACTGATTATTTAATATTCTCTATGGGCAATTATTGGACATGAAATTACACCTAGCCTATATGTATGATTAGGCCTATACTCCGTGCGTAACAGGCCTATCTTTTGTGCGTAATAGGTTAACAAATAGGCCACAGCAGTTATGGGAAAACTAGGCCTGCAACAGTTAACCTCAAGGCTAATAAACGAAGAAGGAAGGCCTCATTGCCCCTCATAATATAGAGGTTAACTCATTTGCAGTTCTAAGAGTTTGGTATGTTTTGCTCTTGCCTAGGCCCTATACATTCAGATTTCGGAGGCCTTTTCATTCCAACTCATATGACGCGCCTTTTTCCAGCTTCCATTGCTTCTTGTTTGTTCCATTCACACCCTCATCGAAATGCCAAGGGACGTGTAGCCTATCAACGTCCCCGCATAAAATGGACCTACTAGGTTACTCTACTAACGTTTGTTGTTGTCTACTTCCGTTAGTAATATCAGTCTGTTCGAGAACGGCCAACAGCTGTGCCTCTCTATCAAAGCAATACCGGGAAGGTCACAACACTCGCCCTCTCAAGTCCCCGGCGCTGCTCCAATAAACAACAACAACTCGAAGAAACGTCCCACTCCAAAAGAAAGACAGGGGTGGCTAGGTTGTCATGGAGATAATAATCATGTTAAAGAAGTATACATCACACCCCTCACCCTGGAAACCCCGAGCTATCCCATGTCTTACCCCTCACTCTGCGCGTGCTCTCTGAGAGGGACGGGACAAGGAACTGTGCATCGAGACATGCACGTGAACGGCGGGCTGGATCACCTGTTATCATAGTCTGGTAATCGGTGCAGTTTAATATCCACTGTAATTAATCCCCCTGTGTTCTCTGTGTGTGGGATGCCAGACCAGCAGCAGGTGTCCGTCAGTGTTTCACACTGTGTCAAAAGTCGATGAGGCGAGCGCTTCCAAAGTTAATATTTTACTTCCAGAGATGAGGGGAGTTCACTGTCTTTGCTTTATTTACACATTCTAAATTAATTAAGCAGAGGATTCCTCTGTCCGCTGTAAAAACACGGAGGGGGCGATGTGGCGCAGAGAAGGGAGGCCCTGATTTATTGTAGCAGTAGGCCCTCGGCTCCTCTCCTCCAGGCCTCGAGGTGCCTGGGGACCCCGGCTAACGCATTCCTGCACTATGTGGGCGCAGAGGACCTCTCATCTGCCTGCCTCTTTCACAGCCTAACAGCTCACAGTCAAAGGCCAAAGTGAAATAGTTTGAAAACTAAAGTGTTTTGCAGGCTAGGTAGGCCTATATCAGCAGCAAAGGAAACACCTCAATAGAATCTTTACAACTATCATTGACTATAGCTCAGCCTTCAACACCATAGTACCCTCCAAGATCATCATTCAGCTCGGGGCCCTGGGTCTGAACCGCACCCTGTGCATCTGGGTCCTGGACAGGCCGCCCCCAGGTGGTGAAGGTGAGAAACAACACTTCCACTTCGCTGATCCACAACAAAGGGGCCCCACAAGGGCGTGTGCTCAGCCCTGTTCACCCATGACTGCGTGGCCACGCACGCCTGCAACTCAATCATCAAGTTTGCAGATGACACAACAGTAGTAAGCCTGATTACCAACAATGACGAGACAGCCGACATGGAGGAGGTGAGGATCCTGGCGGAAAGATGCCAGGAAAATAACCTCTCCCTCAACTTCAACAAAAAATGAAGGAGCTGATCATGGACTTCAGGAAACAGCAGAGGGAGCACACCCCTATCCACATCGACGGGGCCACAGTAGAGAACTGGAAAAGTTTCAAGTTCCTCAGCTTTCACATCACTGAAGATCTGAAATGGTTCACCCACACAGACAGTGTGGTGAAGAAGGCAAAACAGCCCCTCTTAAACCTCAGGAGGCTGAAGAAATTTGGCTTGGCCCCTTAGACCCTCAGAAACTTTTACAAATGCACAATTGAGAGCATTCTGTTGGGATGTATCACCGTCTGGTACGGCAACAGCACCGCCAGCAACCGCAGGGCTCTCCAAAGGGTGGTACGGTCAGCCCAACGCATCACCAGGGGCACACTGTCTGTCCTCCAGGACACCTACAGCACCCGATGTCACAGGAAGGACAAAAATATAATCAATGACATCAACCACCTGAGCCATGGCCTGTTCACCCCGCTATCATCCAGAAGGCGAGGTCAGTACAGGTGCATCAAAGCTGGGACTAAGACACTGGAAAACTGCTTCTACCTCAAGGCCATCAGACTGTTAAATAGCCATCACTAGCCGGCTACCATAGACATGGAATCACTGGTCATTTTAATAATGTTTAAATACAGCTTTACTCATCTCATATATATATACTGTCTTATATTCTACTGTATTTTAGACAATGCCACCCTGACATTGCTCATTCTAATATTTCTATATTTCTTTATTAAATTATTTTACTTTTAGATGTGTGTATTGTTGTGACTTGTTAGATATTATTGCACTGTTGGAGCTAGGAAAACAAACATTTCACTACACCCGCAATAACATCTGCTAAATATGTGCATGTGACCAATAAAACATTTGATGTGATCAAAACAATGGTTCTCATTCATTTTCTATATTTTATTCTCCTATATTTTACGTTGTTGGTTTATTCCATTCTGGGATTTCATTTTTTCCACTGCGTCAATAGTCTACTGCAATGCGGGTTTGATAGAACAAGCCTTGGATGACATCTGCATCGACCAAATTGCAATAATAAACTTGCATTGAAACTTGTATACATGGTTAAACTCACTTTGTAACCCCCGTTTGAAATAGAGTCCATGATAAAGTAAAGCAGAACTGTCTGGCCTCGCACTGCAAGATAGTTCATATACAGACACTAATGTTAAGACAAAGCTGAACAGGAACTTTGACAACTTTTCATAAAGACTTTAACCAAAGCCATGATAATTCTATAACTGTTTTTGATAAAGCAATACCAATACACTGCCTCTCTCTGTTACTAGGAATTCCCCCCCCCCCCCCAAAAAAAAAAACATAGCCCAGTTGACCACAGAAAATTTTTATAGTAAAGATGCTTGCCTATGATACATTTCAAGACATTAAAATAAATGTAGACCTTGTTTAAGCAAAGGATATGATCGATGTAGGCTTACATGACAAAATAATAAGATTACATTTTGACATTATAACTATTAGGCCTATATGCAACTGCCTGCATATCGATTTATTTTACACATGCTCAATTTATTTTTAAACCAGCAACAATTCTAACGTTATGAATATAATAATAATAATGATGATACTTTTGTTTATGTTTGGCCGTTTTATTATATGTTTTATCCATAGCTTATGGAAATTAGGCTACAGCCTAAAATATTGCTGGTTTTGTAACATAATATAGAGGTTAACATTTGGAACAAGTGCATGGCAATCCATCCCCTATACCCGTTCTGAAGATTCACGATTCTACCCCTATTATGGTGCATAATTTCCGTGTAGGTAGTCCTACAGAGACGTGTTCTCTGGAATAGTTTATTACAATATAAGGTTAAAAAAAACTACTAACATTAGCCTACATTTTATTTTCCAAACTGGGCGTTGTGTCAAATATTAGCTGCCTTGATATCCATTTTCTCTCTCTCCAGTCATTAGAACTGGAGAGAGACACATCTTGATGCCCCTAATTAAAAAATCATTAGTCCTTTACAGCACAACTAGCAGTGGCAAATTGATTGGTGGTGTAATTAGCATATGAGCGAGAGTGGGATATGGATGGTTTAAGCACAACGATTTCATGTAATCCCCTGCACGCCAAGGAAAGGCGAGGCTGCAATATTTTGTAGCAAGGTGACACGGGCAAAAAGTATATGTGGTGTTGGGTAAAGTCATAGCCCATTGGTCTCCCCAAGCAAAATATGTTTAAGACATTCAATGACACAAATAAAAATCGATCATCTAGTCTACTTTGCCATAATCAACACCCATATCCAAAATTGGAGGACACTGGTTGGCCTATTTATCCTGTTACTATCTGAATAGGAGCGCAAACTATCATCTGCGCGCTTCGACGAAAGACACTGGTGAGGTGACATAGTGAGAAAAACATTCCAATCAAAAGCAAATCCGCGTCAAAGCTTAGGCTACATTTATTTTATTCAGAAAGGCGAGGAGTAGACCTAGTCATCATGTTTTAAATATACTCAAAGCATGTAACTAATTTTAGTGAGCCAAGACGCAAGTCTGTAATTGTAGGACAGACGACTGTCGCAGAGACAAATAAAGAAACAAATTCTGTCCGGAGACTGTGGGTGGTCCTCGTGTGACACCGCATGTAGAACGAAAGCAGAATGAACATGCTATTAAGACGATAACCAATTGTCTTGCATAGAATTGGATTAAAGGACGTTTGTGTAATTTGTGACTCGTGCAAGACGTATTATTAGTAATCCAATTTTTTATTGTGGGTCACTTTAAAGAAGGAGATGGGACACCGTTTCGGTACACCATCTTTTCCAATGATAAGTGCTCTCTGGATGATAGATAGCAGCCTTTGTTGCACGAGGCTATCGACGGTGGTGCATGCAATTCATCCCTGTGTTAGTTAGCCTATAGTGAATATTTTACTCAAAACTATATGAATATATTATTCAATACATTTACTAACATATTCAATATGCCATCGGGTGAATAGGAGGCGCAGGCCTGTTGTTATCTATGTTTGACAGAGATAGTCTATACATGCCGATATAAAATAACTATCTTACCCTGTCAGCAAATCATTCGACCTTTCTTTTACCATTTTAATCGTAATCAAATCATTCGACCTTCCTTTTACCATTTTAATCGTAATCAAATGATTCCACCTTCCTTTTACCATTTTAATCGTAAACAAATGATTCAACCTTCCTTTTACCATTTTGATCGTAATCAAATGAACTCCTTCCCACCATAATTAAGGTATAGGCGTGACGGTTTAGTGATATGTGTCTTTAGGTATTTGTCATAACGGTCATTTTGTCTCCTGCTACTCCACTGCACAAAATAAATGCAGGGCATATAATTAACCTCTTATTCATTAATTTATGAATAATGCATTCAATATTGAACAAAAAATATTGCAAGCATTACTTGCAAGACAGTTGCGCTGTAAATTGCTCTTAGTCATGCGTTTTCATTTTCAATAAAACAAACAATATCGTCATATCGATTGTTTTTATCTGTTCTGATTTCACTGTATTACTTCCCGAGCATGATAACGGGGATAATTATTGCACATAGCCTCTGCATGAAGGGCTAACATAGACCAAGTGCGTCGGCAATGTATAGAGAATTAACTGAATTCATTGACAGCCTAATTTCACAGGCAGGAAAGTTCCAATGAAGGGCCTTTCGATTTTTTTCACAATGTGTAAAGGGAGCTTTCCCTGTATAGGCCTACTGTACGTCAAACCAGATTTGGTTTAGTTTATTTCTTAAAGTTGCACCATCACAGAAACCGAAATGAAAGAAGATAATATAAAAGGTATAGACTACTCTGGGAGCTTTTAACACCAACAAAATAAATGCATGAGACTTCATAAAAGTAAAACCATCATGTTTGCGTTCTCTTCAAAGGCTTTGGGTGAGCTGAAGGGGAAAGTGGAACAGAGGAGTCAGCCCTCCCACCCTTTATCCTTAATAATCAGCTGTCAAAAACACCCCACCAAGTCATTTAACCATTTGCACACAGATCTGGTAAATAAAATAAGCTTTAACACCCCCCTCTGCCTCGGAACATGTGCTTAGCCAACTACAAAATGAAATCATCGGTCTGTTTTCTACACCGGGATGAGTCCCGCTGCCTCCTTTGTATCTGTCCACAGACAACACAGATGAAATGAAAGCGGAGAGCCGCGCGCCTTTTGAGAAGATCGCTTTTCAGAGGCAAATGTGTGTGGCTTGTCTCGGAGGGGACCACTAGCTGCAGAGCGCATTTATGCCCAGGGGCCTCATTTATAGCCTTTGCGTACATTTCACATATCTAAGGCATGTAGGCCTACAAAAATATTGAGATGTATAAACTTGGTGCACGCCATACACGTTTCCAGTTATAAATCCGACCTGTTGTAAAATTGTGCATGAAAACTTCACGTGGAAAATGTCCTCAATTAACCTTTTATGGTGACAATAACGCCCTTCATTTGGTATATCATTTGGAACTATTTGATAGGCCATGGCAGTTTTAAAAATAAATAGCAATGGTAATTTTGATCACAGTTCTGTAGTGACTGTCCAGCACATTCTGCAAGATTGATTGTATTTTATTGTTTGTATTGTGTTATAGTATTGATATTGATTGGATATTGTAAACTACGTAAAAGCAGGCTAAACGCTACAGTCCACACTTCTATGCAACAGATTCATTGTTGTTCAATGTTTAGTTTATCAATAGATTATTTGGTTTTCATATCCTACCTTGGTATAGACTCTGAGATTAAATAGGTAATGATGTCACGCTCCTATGGCACAGCAATACTGGAGCCTACCTATACTGTCAAATATTCAAAATAAGACACCGGACTATCTACTGTGTAGGCAGAATGTTTTCATCTTTTCCAGTGATTTATGCTGTATCTGGCAAAGGATTGTGTCCGTTTCTGAGCAGAAAACAATGGAAAAATGTTGTGGGCCTGTCAGCAGAACCTGTGAATTCCACAATGTTTTGCATCGACTTTTCCCCCAACCTAAATATGATGGACTGCCTGCGAATTCTGAAACATTGTCTAATGCAGGCTACTCAAAACAAGTAATTACAGTACTTACAGTAGCATACATAGGCCTACTTCAATATAACATATCAACTGTTCACGTCTTAAATTCAACTGTATATTATAAACCGCGCTACCTATGGGATTGCAAAACTTGAAATAGGCTACCTATTTACTAGGCTACTAGATCCAATTCAGTGAGAGATGCGCATTGTAATTTGTTGTATGGCTGCTTCGAGAACATGAACCCATCACAGACAGAAAATGTGAAGAATCTTTTCTGTGATGGTTATGGAAATAAAATATATCGGATTCTAAAAGTTAAACACCGATTATAGCTCTTCTCATTAATGGAAAACTGCTGCATTCTTGTTAATATGTTTTCCTGTTTTTAGTTTTTTTAATGAATAAGATTTTCACCCTATCCCCCATCTGAACAAAGTAGGCCTACTTACCTGCCCGCTTGCAATAGGTCTACAATATTTCAACCACTAGTAGAGATGTGCGTGCGCATGTTCTAAAGTTTGCGGGGAGGTGAGCACATTCTCACGTTAAGTTACATTTTTATAAATGCCAACTTTTGCGTGAAAACAGGCCCACGCACATTTTGACGTAGGCTATATTTTGTATGTACGCACGGTTTATAAATGAGGCCCCTGGCCACTCGGTCTTCAGTGACAACATCAACAAGTGGGCAAAAATCCGCATTATCGTGGATTAGGATCCTGATGAACAATACTGCTACAAATTAGCACCCAAACCCCAAAAATCTGGGTATTCATGCAGAACGCTCACAATCAATTACAGGCCTCAAAAGTCCTGATGTCCCCATTCATTTAACCCTTTGTTACTTGCCAAAAAAAATTCCATTATAAACGCCCTTAGAGACACACTAGAGGAATACATGCGCACCCTTCCAGAATATTTCTCACAGTAGAATGTTGGAGTTCAGACATCACAAATCTGTATCTATATGTGCAAGTCTGTCATCATAACACTTGTTGGCTGTAATGGTATATCGGTAAAGTTATGGGCTACTGGTGATATTTAAATTGATAATAGACTAGTAATAAATGCTCCTAATTCCTACAGATTGCACGCAAAATGTAACTGCAGATTTAAACCTATGGCACCAATGCGTAAACTACCATGTATGCTCATAATCGTTTCAGAAAGTGCGCTTGTAGGCCTCTCAAAAACTAAACGGTTCAAACTGGGCCTACACATAAAGATTGAACTTTGATCTCGGGTCAACAATGATGAGCTAGATAAATGCAAAAATACAAGTTAAAAACGTAGGCGCACACATTCTATATTTCCTAAGGTGATTTTAGGCTTTGAGTAGACATATGTGTGCAGGCATATTGCCAATAAAACGTTCCAATAAACAAGTTAACGAAAGTCTTTTTAAATTCACAAACATTTATTATTCTTGTCATTACAACAAAAAATGACCTATGAACATTAAGTGTCTCTGTCTATACACATAACATACGTTTCACATATTAATTTCAATGAAATAGATAGGAACTAAAGCACAACAGTTTAACAGGATGTGAGGTAATGCGCTTTACACCAAAACCACATATCTGTCCACTGACAACATGAAATAATATCCATACAAAGTCACCACAACACCGCTTTTAAGGGAACGAGGGGCAGTGGGAAAGGTTAGATTTGTATTTAATAACCCTCCTTGTCTCAATGTGCTTTCTAACAATTAAAACCTGAGTTTGCGGTCTCGGTATTAACAGTGCTTTATCTCTTATCTCACAACGCACAATATATATATATATACACACATATATATATATATACACACACATATATATATATATGTATATAACAATACAAATCATAATAAAATCTCAATTATAGTTAAGAAACAATTAAATATTGCCCACAGAGTGAGATACGTGACATTTAACTTGTGTTAAAATAGCTGGATCTTTGCTTAGATAGTTGAGGGCCTGGGCCAATGTAGGACAACGAATACACTTAATGTTGTCTTAGAATTTACTATCTGACCATCATGCTTCTTCCATTTATTGTATCCTATACATATTTACAATACATAAATATACATTTAACTTTCCTCTCTCCGATCAGAAAGGGGGGTAGAGCAACACTCTTATTTCTCAAAGAACGTTTATCCTACCTTCACATAAGACGACAGAACCAGAACGGGTAGGATTTCTGCGAGTTTTGTTTTTGCTGCCAGTTTAGAAATGACAAATGTTAAGATTTGCAGTTTTGCTGGAGAATGTCTGTGAACCAGGCTGCAGCATGGTTTCCTGCGAGAGGTTCAAGTGGTTCGAAGCTGAGGTGAGTGCAGGGTTCAACATGGCCAGGATCTGAGCCTGACTGTGACTGTGGCTGCCCGACTGTGCACTGTACGGGGAGGCCACGGAGTTAGCTGCACCGATTATATTGTCTATAGAGAAAGAAGGCCGAATTGGCGTGTTAGTGTCCGTCTTGAGAGGCACCAGGCCGGGCAAGGTAGGGCTTAGTTGAGGGTAGAATGGCTTTCGTAAATCAGCCCCTAATAGAGAGGGCAGGGGATGTGGCGTGGGGAAAATTGAGGCTGGCGAGGGGAGTCCACAAGGTGTATTATGGAAAGGGAAAGCGCCTGCTGTGAGGTGAGGATGATAGGGGTTATGAGCATGGAAGTTCTGCAGTTGGAGTCCATAGTTGTACCCATAAGGGCCGTATCCGAACCCGGGCAGGAACCCCCCGGCGTCCCTGAGGATTTCGTTGACTTGGTGCCTCTTGAAGCGCTTCCTCCTGCGTAAAAAACTCCCGTTGTCGAACATGTCGGCGGACTCTGGATCGAGGGTCCAGTAGTTGCCTTTTCCGGGGTTGCCAGGCTCACGTGGGATTTTGACAAAGCAGTCATTGAGAGAAAGATTGTGACGAATGGAGTTTTGCCAAGCGGGGAATTTCTCCCGATAGTACGGGAACCTGTTGCTGATGAACTCGCAGATCTCACTAAGAGTGAGGCGTTTCTTGGGACTCTGGAGGATAGACATGGTTATCAGGGCTATGTAGGAGTACGGGGGCTTGACTAGAGCGTTCTTACCAGGCTTATCTCCTATCATGGCACCTGAATCTCCACCAACTCCAACCTGGTCAGCCGGACACTCTGAGCTGCTGAGGCCGGGAGAGGAACCCCTCTCCCCCGCGTTCTGAGACAAATTATCGTCCGAGTCATTGTCTAGAAAATCGCGATGAAGGTATTTCCCATCCTTGCCAACGGAAATGTCTCCCCCAACCACATCTATGTCCACATCATCAGACAAAGCAGAGTTGTCGGACATATCCGTCCCTAGAGTCATCCTTGGAGAGACTGGTTCTCTTCCTCCCTCTTGTTCCGTACTGAGTCTTTTCAGCTCCCACGCTGGGTGTACTCAGTCCGTGCGTATAGCACTCTCCAGCTCCTCGGAGGACCACAGTTAACTCCTGTTTAATTCGACGAGCTGCATAGAAACATTACTGGAATATAGAAGAGACCAAGACGACGCTTGTACCCAGGTGTAACGCCACTCCAACCAGTTGGTATGGGGGCTATGGTTCGTTTCACCGAGGAAGAAACTCTTCTGACTTCAAGCGCAGGAAAACAAAACTCGAATGGAAAAGTCATAAATCAGTAAGGCTATTTACTTGAGGTTCACTACAAGCTGTCTTTATTCATTAATAGGTACATTAATCATTAATTAAGTATTTCTTTCTTGCATGCGTTTGTATTTTAGGTCGTTAATTTACTGTTGTATATCTGTATGGATATCTTTACGCACAGGCACGGAGCAAGTATCCTGCGTGAGCCTCATACTATTCCTCTTCATAGCGCTCAAAAGCTATTTATTCAGCCATCTATATCACGTGGTCATCGTGTCACCGTTACCAGGAAATGAAGGATAGGGCAAAGGGAAGAGAAGACGGACAAGGTGAGGAGTGGTGAGTGCGCTACCTTACAAGTTCTCTTGGGTTAACGATACTCTACTGCACGTCCATCTTCTAAATATGGAATATCATCAAAAGTATTGGTTTTATGTTGATGGAATGCATGTTATATAAAAACAGGATGGACGTGTACACAGTGTCAGTAGTGTTGAAACCTCATAGTGGTCAATTCTTAAGAATCTGAGTAAATTGATTGGCTAAAAAGTCCAGAACCAGTACAACATAAGTTGCATATTTATGGTCATGGCTTTCAAGTCGAAAACAAGTTATTTAATTGTTTGTTAGTCGGTGGATTATTTTAGTTCTCACTTGAATCTGATGTATTCATCAATTTCAGAATCTAATGTGTAACATATCCTAAATATTTAGTTTTCCAATTTGCAATTATGCACACTCTTGTACCCTTCTAAACAAACAAAACACCATGCTATAGATGCAATTAAATATCCACAATCGCTTAAATCAATGCTACGATTTAAAAGTGCTCAAATAATTGTTTATTATCATTACAGGTAATTAAATAAGTGGTTATTCTGTTATTTAATGATATACGTTTGGGTCAAATTTTGTCCCATGTCATTATAAGCCTGTACCATGATGGCCACATATACTATTAACCAGTAATAATGCACAGTCATTGCAATATAATTATAAACGTTATTGACTGTAAATAATACACTATTGAAACCCCAACTCTAACCCAGTCAAATCAACACATCTTTTTTAAACAATGTAATTGTGTTGTTATTATTAATGTGAAGATTAATATTAGGGCTATTGATATTATTATTGAGTCCATTGGGTTTAAATAAACGTATAACTTGTTACTTCTGTAAATAAAATGTTATCGAAAGGGAGATTTCCTCAGCTTCACTTATGGCTATATACAGTATGTTTACATATACTGATTATTTAACTGAAACATGGGGCTGATATACTAATTCACAAGCGAGATTGACCGGTAAATATTCTTTAAATCCACATGCAAGTGTGACTATTGAAAGCAGTGTTTTTCAGAATTGAGACTATGGGATGCATTTTCCAATGAAAGAATCCTCTTTGAATTATAAAATAATATATGACTACTGTTTAATAATAATTATCCTAATTATACGAATAATTGTATAATTATCATAATAATAACAATGTTTACTAATGCCTTTTATTATTTCTTTCCAGAGGAGAAAGGCAGCACAAGCTATGGAATCCATTTCCATGGCTTTACCATTCATTCCTCGATCACTTCTCACGGGTTTTATGTGTTACTTGTCAAGAAGTCATAACAATAATACCCATCTACATTTTCTACACAATTCACATATAGACAAACACACATGTCTGCGCCTGCAACCTGCTCCAATTCGTCTTTGTCAGAGTATGCTATGGGCAGAACAGATGACATGGCATGTAGCCTAATGTGTAAGGGTCTATGTGTTTCATGACAGGAGGCGAGCAGCGCTTGCATTCCAGTTCATTATGTTGCAGTAACATGGTGTTATTGTAATGCATACATCAGCACCTGATCCATCTATGTACAGGACTATCAGCTAACTGTATAACAGGGCCCTCCGCGTTACAAGCACAGGCTTATCTTGCCCAAAACACCACAGCAACTGTATTGGCAATGTTTGGGTGGGTTAAAATGGCTTCCTTTTATCTATATAATATTCAAATCGATATTTCAATGAGCCTTTTACGATTTCCCCGATACAGACCCAAATGTCATTCGAAATAAATTATGAAATTCCTTTGAATTATATTTTAGGCTATCCCTATCTGCAAAAGATAGCACGTCAATGATAAACAAAGTTTTATTTCATTCAGGCCAAGTCAATTTGCTATAGGCCCACATTTTTTTATTTGTTGATGACTCATGACTCAAGTTCAGTTTTTACTGAGGTGGAGAGCAGGTGAAGGTAGCCTAACCGCGGGGAAGTTAAAGTTTCCAGAGTCGACCGTGAGATCCTCTCAATTGTAATTTATCTAAACACACTCACAGCTAGTCCGTCACAGAACCCCTACCCATCCCGAATCCTCCACCGCCCTGGGCAGATCGAGCCGACCCTTCAGCTGGCAGCGGCTGCCTTGCTCACATCGTTGAGCTCAGCGGAGGACCCAGACAGCTGCATTGGGAGGAATGCCAAATCTTACTTCATAATTGTTCACTCACGAAGCTATCTCGCCATCTTAGGCTTGAGTTGATTTGGCGAGAAATAACATTATGTATAGGCTGATTATTCAGGTACCTGACCAAATAAAGGAAACACCAACATAAAGCGTCTTAATAGGACGCTTGGCCGCCACGAACCAGAACAGCCTCAATCCATCTTGGTATAGATTCTACAATTGTCTGGAACTCTACTGGAGGGATGCGTCATTCTTCCACGAGAAATTCCATCATTTGCTGTTTTGTTGATGGTGGTTGAAAACGCTGTCTTAGGTGCCGCTCCAGGATCTCCCACAAGTGGGTAACACACACCCTTCTTCTAACCATGGTAGCCAAAAGAATAAGAAACTGGGCATTTACATTTATTATTTAACCTTTATTTAACTAGGCAAGTCAGTTAAGAACAAATTCTTATTTACAATGACGGCCTAGGAACAGTGGGTTAACTGCCTTGTTCAGGGGCAGAACGACCGATTTTTGCCCTGTCAGCTCGGGGATTTGATCTAGCAACCTTTTGGTTACTGGCCCAACCACTAGGCTACCTGTCGCCTCAAACCCAGGAACCAGAACTGTGTGCAAACACCTGCTTTCAATATGCTGTACTTTGTATCCCTCATTTACTCCAGTCTTTTCTTTATTTTGGTAGTTACCTGTAGACGCACATTTACAATTGATCATCACCCAAACCAAGACTTGGATTTCGCAGTCTCACGGGTCTGCATTTCCACCACAGGCCTACAGTGACACTGAAAAAACGAATTACTTAGGAGCCAGTTGTTACTCTTGATATGTGTGCTCACCTGTTGGTTATTCTACATGCCACGACAAAAACCTGGATCAGACATGTATCGAGATAAAAATACGAGGGATAGGCTACAGAGAAGTCTCTATTGTGGGCTAATCATGGAATTGTAGGCTAATCATGGAATAAACCTTAGTCTATTTCAAAATCACATGAGAAAACAACTTGTTTGTAAAATGGCTTTTGCAGGATATAAACCTACAGTTCTGTCTGGATTGCTTGGGACCATGGACAGTCAACTCAAAATAGTGTTTTGTGCAGCTTTTATAGTGGTGGACATGGTAGCCTAAACGGTTTTTGTTATTGCCTCAAAATATGTTATTTTCTTCAAGGAATGAGAACAGATTTCACTTCCATCCATATTGGACTGTAGCCTGGAAACGTAACAAACAAAACATCCGAATGTTGCATACCTCAACAATATCACATTACTACATACATTCCCTTTCATTTTTACTCTATGCTTTTCAGTTTGTGACTTCTTAGTATTGCATGACCCCTAGTGGACAAACTGTAGAATAAGGTTCCAATTTCAATCCACAAATCACTACAAATGAACTTTTCACTGAGACTGCCAGGTGTCGCTCCAACTACAGGCCTACCTGACTGAGGTAAACTCCATAATCTCTAGGCGCCACATGGTCAACCCTACATCTGCATTGGCCGTGCAGAATTTACGGTGATATAGCCTCTGCCGAAGTCAGGGCATTTATACTTCTTGCACTTCGCGGAGCAGAGCATAGCTGTTGAGCAGAGCAGTTGTGAAGGAAGTTGTCAAATAAATAAGTTACCGTCAAACAATCATGTCAATCTGGAGCCCTCCACATTGTTTGGGTGGAGCACGGCGATGCAGCAAGGAGCTCAATTTGGCGTCTGCATACCTTCCGAGGCTCCACGAACGCGTCACACCATCCATATGGTGCCTCAGACCACCTTTTCAGATATAGCATAACTTGTCTTTAAGAAGAATAAATACCAATAATGTTTTGTATAGACTCGCCAGAAGTATGATTAGAACAGCACAGCACAGGTGTATGGATTACATTTCATAGTCGTGCATAGGTAGGCCCTACATGTCTCCTCAACTCAAATATGCCTATTAGCTACACTATAATTACAGAAGTATGTGGACACCCCTTCAAATTAGTGGATTCAGCTATTTCAGCCACACCAGTTGCTGACAGGCGTATAAAATTGAGCACACAGCCATGCAATCTCCATAGACACACATTGGCAGTTGATTGGCCTTACTGAAGAGCTCAGTGACTTCAATGTGGCACTGACATTGGATGCCACATTTCCAACAAGTTTGTTTGTCAAATTTCTGCCCTGCTAGATCTGCACCAGTCAACTGTAAGTGCTGTTATTGTGAAGTGGAAACATCTAGGAGCAACAACGGCTTAGCCGCGAAGTGGTAGGCCACACAAACTCACAGAACGGGACCACCGAGTGCTGAAACTTGTAAAAAATGGTATGTCCTCGGTTAAAACACTCATTACGAGTTCCTAACTGCCTCTTGAAGCAACGTCAGCACAATAACTCTTCATCTGGAGCTTCATGAAATGGGTTTCCATGGCCGTGCAGCCGCATACAAGCCTAAGATCACCATGCCAAGCATCGGCTGTAGTGGTGTAAAGCTCACCGCCATTGGACTCTGGAGCAGTGGAAACCCGTTCTCTGGAGTGATGAATGACGCTTCACCATCTGGCAGTCCATCGGACGATTCTGGGTTTGGGCGAATGCCAGGAGAACGCTACCTGCCCCAATGCATAGTGCCAACTGTAAAGTTTGGTGGAGGAGGAATAATGGTCTGGGGCTGTTTTTCATGGTTCGGGCTAGGCCCCTTAGTTCCAGTGAAGGGAAATCTTAACGCTACAGCATACAATTACATTCTAGACGGTTCTGTGCTTCCATCTTTGTGGCAACCGTTTGGGAAAGGCCCTTTCCTGTTTCAGCATGACAATGCCCCCTTGCACAAAGCGAGGTCCATACAGAAATGGTTTGTCGAGATCGGTGTGGAAGAACTTGACTGGCCTGCACAGAGCCCTGACCTCAATCGCATGGAACACCTTTGGGATGAATTGGAACACCGACTGCGACCCAGGCCTAATCGCCCAACATCAGTGCCCGATCTCACTAATGCTCTTGTGGCTGAATGGAAGCAAGTCCCCGCAGCAATATTACAACATCTAGTGGAAAGCCTTCCCAGACAATTGGAGGCTGTTATAGCAGAAAACGGGCGACCAACTCCATATTAATGATCATAATTTCGGAATGAGATGTTCGACGAGCAGATGTCCACATACTTTTGGTCATTTAGTGTATCTAACATGGGCCTACAGGTGTAAGCCTGGCTACCTGTCCTATGCATGTTCGGCCACAGAGTATGTCAAATGCATCAGATGATAAAAACATGATACCTGAGGTTATTTAAAATATGCATGTTTGGAGACAAATTGTGGCAGTCCCAGCAAGCTAGAGGGCATTTGTAAAGTATTCAGACCCCTTAACTTTTCCAACATTTTGTTACGTTACAGCTTTATTCTAAAATGGATGAAATCGTTTTTTTCTCTCATCAATCTACACACAATACCCAATAATGACTAAGCAAAAATTGTTTTTTAGAAATGTTTGTAAATGTATTCAAAATTAAAAACAGAATTATCACATTTACATAAGTATTCAGACCCTTTACTCAGTACTTTGTTGAAGCACTTTTGGCAGCGATTACAGCCTCAAGTCTTCTTGGGTAGGACGCTACAAGATTGGCACACCCGTATTTGGGGAGTTTCTCCCATTCTTCTCTGCAGATCCTCTCAAGTTCTGTCAGGTTGGATGGGGAGTGTCACTGCACAGCTATTTTCACGTCTCTACAGAGATGTCAAATCAAATCAAACTTTATTTGTCACATGCGCCGAATACAAAGGTGTAGACCTTACCGTGAAATGCTTACTTACAAGCTCTTAACCAACAATGCAGTTCAAGAAAGAGTTAAGAAACTATTTACCAAAAAAACTAAAGTAAAAAATTATAAAAAGTAACACAATAAAATAACAATAACGAGTCTATATACAGGGGGTACCGGTACCGAGTCAATGTGCGGGGTACAGGTTAGTTTAGGTAATTTGTACATGTACGTAGGTAGGGGTAAAGTGACTATTCATAGATAATAAATAGCGAGTAGCAGCAGTGTAAAAACAAATTGGGGGGGGTCAATGTAAATAGTCTAAGGAGCCTCTTTGCCGTGTTGTAGCAGAGAGAACAGTCTATGACTTGGTTGACTGGAGTCTGACAATTTTGGGGGATTTCCTCTGTTCCTCTGACACCGCCTTGTATATACGTCCTTGAGTGGCAGAAAGCTTGGCCCCAGTGATGTACTCGGCCGTACGCACTACCCTCTGTAGTGCCTTACGGTCAGATGCCGAGCAGTTTCCATACCAGGCGGTGATGCAACCGGTCAGGATGCTCTTGATGGTGCAGCTGTAGAACTTTTTGATGATCTGGGGACCCATGCCAAATCTTTTCAGTCTCCTGAGGGGGAAAGGGGGTTGTCCTCTTCACGACCTTCTTGGTGTGACATTCAGAGACTTATCCCGAAGCCATTCCTGCGTTGTCTTGGCTGTGTGCTTAGGGTTGTGTTGGAAGGTGATCCTTCATCCCAGTCTGAGGTCCTGAGCGCTCTGGAGGTTTTCATCAAGGATCTCTCTCTACTGTGCTCTGTTCATCTTTCCATCGATCCTGACTAGTCTCCCAGTCCCTGCCTCTGAAAAATATCCCCACAGCATGATGCTGCCACCACCACGATTCACCGTAGGGATGGTGCCAGGTTTCCTCCAGACGTGACGCTTGGCATTCAGGCCAAAGTGTTCAATCTTGGTTTCATCAAACCAGAGAATCTTGTTTCTCAGGGTCTGAGAGTCTTTAGGTGCCTTTTGGCAAACTCCAAGCAGGCTGTCATGTGCCTTTTACTGAGGAGTGGCTTTCGTCTGTCCACTCTACCATAAAGGCCTGATTGGTGGAGTGCTGCAGAGATGGTTGTCCTGGAAAGTTCTCCTATCTCCACAGAGGAACTGTAGAGCTCTGTCAGTGACCATCGGGTTCTTGGTTACCAGGCGGCCAGCTCTAGGGGACCTTCAATGCTGCAGATATTTTTTGGTACCCTTCCCCAGAACTCTATCCTGTCTCGGAGCTCTACGGACAATTCCTTCGACCTCATGGCTTGGTTTTTACTCTGACATGCACTGTCAACTGTGGAACCTTATATAGACAGGTGTGTGCCTTTCCAAATCATGTCCATTCAATAGAATTTACCACAGGTGGACTCCAATCAAGTTGTAGAAACATCTCAAGGATGATCAATGGAAACAGGATGCACCTGAGCTCAATTTTGATTCTTATAGCAAAGTGTCTGAATAGTTATGTAAATAAGGTATTTCTGTTTTTATTTTTAATACATTTGCAAAAATATCTATAAACCTGTTTTCGCTTTATCATTATTGTATTGTGTGTAGATTGATGAGGGAAAAAATATATTTCATCAATTTTAGAATAAGTCTGTAACGTAACAAAATGTGGAAACAGTCAAGGGGTCTGAATACTTTCCTAAGACACTGTGTGTATATTTCTAAGACATTCTAAGGTTTGTATCATTCACAGCTAAAGTTACCAAATAACTCTAAATTCCCGAATGCACTGTATATGTAGTCATTAGACTTCGCTACTTTACGCATGCGTGCAGACTCGAGGCGATAGTAAACAGTGCTGGCCCAATCCAATGTTCCAAATGTATATGTTGTTTTTTTAATCTACAAAAGCAGATAACAGCAACACACTTGTGTTCTAAATATGTTTTAGGCCTTAATAAGGCTAGACTAAGAAGTCCGTTTGCCCTACAATCTTCTTGATCAACTAGGTCAAGTCCAAAACCTGTGCATATATGGATATCCACGTGTGTACATGGATTCATAATGATACAACCACAAATATGTATACTGTGACATTACTTCAAATAACTGTAAAGCATGTCGTTTCTGTGCTCCTACCAACAATGCATATAAATGATCTTACAAATCAGGCAAATAAAATACTGCATATATTCCCTAGAAGATTGTAATAGAACAAAAGGTTAAATTAGGAGACATTTGTTTAGGCCTAATTCAACCCTATACATTTGACAAACTATTTCTGATTTGGTAATTTTTATTAGCAGGTGGGAAACGAATCATATCAACATAATTAGCGACTTTATAAAGGAAGTACATAGCGTAGAGAGAGTCTGCGAAAAGTCCCACGCAGGCTAATCGTGAATAAATCAGTAAAGATTGTGTTCGCTTAATATAAATGTATAGGCTATTAGGTATGCAATAAAACACTTATTCATGAGTATAGGGCTTTTGGGAATTGGATTTAAAGTCTAATGAACAATCAACTATTAATTTAAAGTTGGTATAATTCATATCAGAGAGGCGAGTATCGACCATGTAGACCTATTCAGTTCAACAAATGCAAGCAACAAGACCATGCTTATCAAAAAAATTATTTATTACACCAAACAAACACGGTAAATAACAATGTAGGCCTTTTCAATATAATTCACAAAGAAATAAACTATTTACATTTCACAAAATAGAACAGTATACAGGTATATGGCTAATAATATTGTTTGAGAACTCTTATTTTTTTTTACAGGTGACAATGACAAAAATGTAAGGTTCAGTAATTGGAATTGTTCTCAGACAAAGAAGTACAAGTAGATAGGCTACAGAACATCTAAAAATACATCAATATTAATGTTATAAAACACATAAGATAAACGAACCAATAGCACTGAGATATGAACAAAACTATAATGGAATGTCGATTTGCATGTCAAACAAAGAAGAGGTTTCACACCTATTTCAAATGGAATGTATTGAGGCTCTATCGTTGTCTGTCTCTATAAAAATCAGTTTTTCACATATACCGATCTAATCCTGATGCAAAATTGGCTTGTCTCATGTAAGAGTTGTTGTAAGAGTTCATTGTGCTGGAGAGACCCAGTAGTTGCTCAGTGTGCTCCGCGCAAGACCCGGAGCGCACGGCGGGTAGAGACAGACGGTTCCCCGTGCAGTACACCTGAGAGCTACCTGGAGAGAAACTGGACTGCATCATGGAAGGTAGGTGGGGGGGGGATGCCGAGGAAGAGTAAGGATACCCGGGTGCCAGGTTTGACGACAGTCCCCCACCGCTTCTGCCCAGTGAATTCCCTGAGGGATTGACAGTCTGCATCTGGAAGCAGTTGGAGGGGTCAGTGCCAGTGAGGGAGCAGCTAGCAGACATGGTGCCCAAGTCTCCACCGCCTAAACCCAGCGGGTTGAGCTCTCCTCCCTGCATCACCGACTGCTGGCTGATGATGTTGTCGATGCTGAACATCCTTGGCTGTCCTTGACTGACCCCGGCAGGGGTCTGATAATGATGCAGCATCGCCGGGTGGGGGGTCCCTGCCAGCTGCGAGCCGTAACCCGATCCTATTCCTGGGTACATGGTGTTGGGGTATGCCGGTCTGCCCATGGGGGTCGGGGTGAACGCACTAGAGCTCTGCATGTACCCAGGATAGGTGCTTACGTCAGTGCGCTTGAATCTTTTCCTCCTCCGCAGAAAGCTCCCGTTGTCGAACATGTCTTCAGCAGCGGGGTCCAAAGTCCAATAGTTGCCCTTACCAGGCCTTCCAGGTTCCCGGGGAATCTTGACAAAGCAGTCGTTGAGGGTGAGGTTGTGGCGGATGGAGTTTTGCCACTTCTTGGAGTTCTCTCGATAAAAGGGAAAACGTTCCATGATGAATTTATAAATACCCCCAAGTGTGAGTTTTCTCTCGGGGGAGTTGGCGATGGCCATGGCAATGAGAGCGATGTAACTGTAGGGTGGTTTCCCTCTCTGAACGGGCCTCTTCCTACGTCTACTCCCAGTGGGCAGGTGCTCCTCGGTTTGGCCCAGAGTAGCTCCCTCCTCTCGATCCGCGTTCGGACTTGTTGCCCGTGGCTCAGACTTGATCAGAAGCCCATCTTTGATCCGAGCCTGCAGCATCAGAGGCGATGGCGGTAAATGGGAGTCCAGACTCACGTTAGGCGACATGACCAGCGGGCTGGCCAGCTCGGCTGGTGAGTCCTGTGACTCAGCCGTCATGTTACACATGCCCGAAAAGTAAGAGAAATTTTCAAGATTCATAAAAAAATATGTTTTATGTATGCTTGAAATGGAATAGCTTTTTCAAATAGCAGCTGAAAAAATGCAGGCACCATAAAGTTAAAAGGTGATGTATTGTTTTGCTCAGAGACAGTGTCTGCCTTTTGGGTCCCTCCCTATGTTAACTTGAGAACCTGAATTTGAGTCCCTGTCGCCCTCGCCGTCAATGAGCTTTCTCTCTTGCCAGGTGAGTGGCGTGGACAGTTTTATAAACAGGGTTCGAGTGACAACACTGGCTACCCTATGACAATGTGTGTGTGTGTGTGTGTGTGTGTGTGTGTGGGGGGGGGGGGGGGGGGGGGCCTACAGGCCCCTGACAGATCATGATTTCCAGTAGGCCTATCTACACTTCAAAATGGTAAGGAAGGAAGTCGCACTGTAACTCTAGGAGTAATACCTTAATGATGCTAGACCATTTTATTTCGGGAGTAGGATGAAGTTTGCCTCTCTTATAGAAAGGACCACATCCTCATTTTAAAATTATTGTGACCTATGTCAGTTATATTAAAACAGCTAAAACACATTTGTTTGACATAATGCATAATGTGTTGTTGGAATGCATAGGCTCCGTCACATTCAGATATTCAGATCAAGCAGCCTATACTTACATGTTAGACACTACTAAACTGCTTCAATACAGTATGAATGTAAAAAGTCAAAATGGTGTTAAATTGTTGGCACAAGCACACACAGTCAGTGTAAGTGCTCCAATCACAAGTTAGTATGTGAGTGAAGGACCAGGGAGCGCTCCCTCCCTCTCTGTCCATGTGTCTGAGGCTCGGTGGGTTTGCTCTGGACTGCAGTGTATATCTAGGCCAGAAAAACACGGACGGAGCTACTCTATGGGATTCAAAACCCAACGCTCAATCCACCAATTGAAAAATAATAACAACCCATTAAAAACAAACAATTGAGCTGTGAAAGCTTTTGGGGGAAAAAAAGTAAATATCCCTCCATTTCATTAGGAATTTTTGAGATTGATAATCAAACAGTCCTCAGGGCAGAGAGGGAGGTGTTATGTTTCTGGACTTTGTAGTAACAACAGCATACTGCACAAAGTCACCCTATAGACAAGCTAGGATATCACATGATTCCACTCGTAATGGATTAGGTCGAATTGGGGGTGTTACATTAACAACACAACAATCCAAGACACAGAAGACAATGTTCCAAGACAATTATTTTCATATTAATTTTCAACATACAATTAATCTTAATTTGCTTCAATGGCTTTATGACAAAATTATGAAAATGCATTTTGTCTTTTCAGATGGAGGTCATACATAGAAAAATATTCAGAAGATTTGTTTATCTGAGTGTGACAGTGTGAGTGTGGGTATGTGTGCATGCGTGTATGATAGAGAGAGACAAAAAGAGAGGGGGGACAGTCAGAGCGTGTGTGATGGAGGGGCGAGACACTGTGTTTAAGGCAAAGTTTACACCAACAGGGCTCATTCATTTGGCTCTCTCACAGGCTGATATTAAATAAATGGTGTAATGAATCAAACCAAAGTCATAAACCATAACCACCCCATTCTACACTCCTCCTCTCCCCACTAAGCCATCCCAACACAAAGTCCCCTGCATCCCCCCAGCACCCACCCCACCCATAGCTCAGACGCACTAAGCCCAGCTAGCCACTCACAGCTAGTGGCTAACAGCTTCAGACAGGCGTGGGAGCGGGGGTGTATCCAAGCAGGATCTGGCCCCAGAGCTGCCAGGTCAGGCAGGACAAACAGGGGCTATGGCCAGGAAACAGCCTCTCTGCCCTGGGGCCTAGAGCCTCACAGTAATCCCTGTACCCTCCCACCTCCCTGTGCACACACATACACATGCACGCACGTGCACACACACAGTCTGCCCCTTAAACCCCTTAACCACCAACACATTGCACCAACACACTCCAGGCACTGAGGGAGCAACACAGTTGCAACATGCAAGTGTTATCTAAATTCAAATCTTCAATTGGTTATTCATTTAGAAAATTACAAATTAACATGAATATTGATAGTTCTGTTTAGAAACGTTTAAGATTCTGCATATAATTCATGTACTGCTAAAAATAATTCAAAGTGTCAGATATGTCCAACATGTCTGAATGCCATTTTCAACTCACACAGACTTCCCGGCAACATTTAGAATGTTCACAGCTAGAAAGAGGATAAGAATCTCTCTTCTGTTTCTCTCTCTGGGTACGCGTTTAGCATCCCCACATCTGGCTCTCTTCCTCTCTTTGGGAGAAAACGAGGAAAAGAAGAGAGAGAAAGAGAGAGTTGCTGAGTTAACACTTGGAACCCATTCATTCGCGAAGCGGCTCCAGGGGTGGAGGGGGGAATGAAAGCGGGATAGGGAGAAAGAGAGAGAAACACACTAGAGAGAACGCTACCCCTTTCCTTGCCCAAGCTCATCAAGTACGGGCCAGGGCTCCTGAAAACACAGGGATTACCAGAGTACTGGGGCTCTCCTGGGCTGGCTAGGCCCTGCTCGCTCCTGCACTGCACGCTACACTGCCCTGCTATAGCACCGCATATGGTTCTCACACACACACACACACACACACACACACACACACACACACACACACACACACACACACACACACACACACACACACACACACACACACACACACACACACACACACACACACACACACACACACACACACACACACACACACACACACACACACACACTGCCTCTCTCACTCTCACGTCAACGCACGCGCACACGCACGCGCACACACACACACACACACACACACACACACACACACACACACACACACACACACACACACACACACACACACACACACACACACACACACACACACACACACACACACACACACACACACACACACACACACACACACACACACACACACACACACACACACACACACACACACATACACACACACACGTTGTGGAGACCAGACACTGAAAGAACTGAATGTACCCATTCAGTTCACAGGATCAGATAGTAAGTGAGATAAAGGACTTGTTCTGTTACTCAGCTTCACTGCTACTGCCTCAGAGCCAAGTCCAACAGGCAAACATCTGGGTGATTTGGGGTCATAGATAATATAGAAATTAAATAAATACTAACAAAGATTGTCAATGCATCTCTATGAAACCTATAATGTATTAATATATACAGTGGGTATCATAAGAATTCACCCCCTTCTATTCCTTCACATTTTGTTCCATTACAAATTGTGATTGAAATTAATTACATTGATCTACACCAAATACTCTGTAATGTCAAAGTGGAAGAACAATTCAAACAATTCAAAATAATAAGGGATGACATGATTTTTGAATGACTACCCTGTCCTCTGTCCCACATACATACAACATCTGTAAGGTCCCTCAGTCAAGTTTTGAATTTCAAGCACAGATTCAACTACAAAGACCAGGGAGCTTTTCGAAAAGCCTCAAAAAGAAGGGCAGTGATTGGTAGATGGGTAACAATAACAAATCATACACTGACTAGCTCTTTAAGCATGGTCAAGTTAATATTTATGCTGTGGCATGATTTATTAAACCACTCAGACACAAAAAAGATACAGTTGTCATTCTGAACTGAGCTGCAGGATAGGAAGGAAACTGCTAAGGGAGGTCACCATGAGGCCATTGGTGACGAAGGAAGGGAGAACACTGAGGATGGATCAACAACGTTGGAGTGACATCCTGTATCCAACAGGGCAAAAGAACATGCATCCTGTATCCAACAGGGCAAAAGAACATGCATCCTGTATCCAACAGGGCAAAAAAACATGGCAAAGTAATACACGTATATGGCGGCAGGTAGCCTAGTGGTTAGAGCGTTGGGCTAGTAACCTAAAGGTTTCTGGATCGAATCCACGAACTGACAAGGTAAAAATATGTCGTTCTGCCCCTGAGCAATGCAGTTAACCCACTGTGCCGTGGATGTCGATTAAGGCAGTCCCCCGCACCTCTCTGATTCAGGGTTAAATGCAGAAGACACATTTTTGAAGGCATTCAGTTGTACAACTGATTAGGTATCCCCCTTTATGTTTGGGGCAAATCCAACACCACATCGCTGAGTAACTGCCTCCTTATTTTCAAGCATGGTGGTGGCTGCGTCATGGTATGGGTATGCTTGACATCGGCAATGACTGAGGAGTTTTTCAGGATAAAAAGAAACGGGATGGAGCTAAACACAAGTAAAATCCTATAGGAAAACCTGGTTCAGTCTGCATTCCACTAGACACTGGGAGATTCATTCAGCAAGGCAATAACCTAAAACACAAGGCCAAATCTACACGGGAGTTGCTTACCAAAAAGACAGTGAATGTTCCTGGGTGGCCAAGTTACAGGTTTGACTTAAATCTGCTTGAAAAAATCTATGGTAAAACGTGAAAATTGTCTAGTCATGATCCCTACAACCTTGACAGAGATTGAAGAATTTGAAAAATAACAATGGCTAACTATTGCACAATCCAGGTGTGCAAAGCTCTTATAGACGTACCCAAGAAGACTCACAGCTGTAATCACTGCCAAAAGTGATTATAACATGTATTGACTCAGGGGGTGAATACTTATCAAATCAAGATTTATTAGTGTTGCATTTTTCATTAATGCATTTTGTCTAGCAACAAAATGTTAAAACAAAACCAGGGTGATGAATACTCCACTGGTCACTGATGTGTTCAGACACTGATGTGTTCAGTCCCCTAGGTCTTTATCAGGTCAGGAAACCCCCTATGACAGGTATGAGGTGAGCAACTCCCACCCTCCAATGCCTCATGCATGTCTGAGGAATGATCCACTGACACCAAAAATGAGGTGACATCCTGCTTACAGGTAAGCAGAGCAGTTGAGCAATCAGGTGACGAGGGGGAAGAGCAAAATGTGGAAGACCCCCAGGATTTGGCTACTGAAGGACTGGGGTTATCAATGCCTGTTGGGCATGTTTTACTTTATAATGCTTTTGGGTAATTTTCAACCTCCCTTTCCTACATATAAAGCCTAGCTCTTGACAAGCAATTACAGATTATGGTTAAAGGGGCAGTGCAGTAAAAAAAAATAGCTAGGCTGATATTCCTGTGTTTTATATACATTTCCCCACTATGAGATTGGAATAATACTGTGAAATGGTGAAAATTATGATATTACCCTTTTAGTGTAAGAGCTGTTTGAAAAGACAACATTCAATTTCAGCTCATGTTGCATGGGTGGAGTTTTGGTCTGCCAATAACAAAGAGAGTTTCTAGCCTCTCTGCCAATAACAGATTGTTTTCAGGTTATATATCCCTCCTATTAGGCTCCTCCAATTAGGTCCCTCACTCCCAGACAGTCCCAGTAAAAATTCTTGCTTGAGAAATTGTTTTTTGCTAACAAGCTATTTCTGTTTCTTTTTGACCATTTTAATTGAAAACAATCACAGTAAGGTTATTAATTGTTACCCAGAAATGATTTGATATTGAGATAAAAACAGCTGCATTGGACCTTTAATGTCTTCGTTGTTGTGGAGCAAATGTAGGCCTAGTCACCCGCGGTGGCTCCCAGAAACTCTTCAATACTAACCCATTTACCTCATAAACCTTCATCCTCTACTTTTATTTGGTCTGAAATTAAATACAGGTCCAACTTGCATAACCATGGTTTTTGTGGACTATATCAAAGCTAAATACACACCTTGTCGAGTGAACAGTTATGTCACATTCAAATCAATCTCCTGGTAGGAACGATTGGAGAGCCAGTGATAGGGCTACCATTTCATGGCAACATGCTCCCACATATCGTTTAAGAAATAAGCAGGTGGCAATAGCCTACTTTTCAAACAAGCAGTTAAGGCATACATTTGTTTGTTGAATTAGTTAGTTAAACGTCACAACACTACAAAAATTGTCTGCTGTTTACATGTTCGATTTGTTATTGTTGACAAAATACTTCTGGTATTTTCCACCTGTGACGTGTCACTTAGTTGTAATATAAGCATTTGGAAAGTTGGTCATGTGACATTGTTATTCTTATGATTCCTTCCACCTGTAACAGTATCAACTCCAAAGTTCTGTCATGAACATGATCAATAACCAAGTTTCTATCCACAGTTTTTATGCAAGTAAAGTCATACTGTATAAAAAAACACAGAAAAAAGAAGTTACGATAAACTGCACAGGGTGATGAAAGTGCACTGTGATGAGGTTGATGCTCTTTTACGATACACATTGAGGGTCTTAATCTGTATGCAAGTGACATGACGATGGGTGCTTAACTGCCAATTAACAAATAAGAATGATCTTGCTCTTATCAAAGTCATCATAAAACCTAACCTGTCAACTTTATCAGCGAACTGTTTGCCATTTATCTCAACAGTTTGTGTGACGAAAACAGAGTGGAAAATGCATTCGAAACACTTTGAACTTATATTTTTTATTCGGTACAGGAGAACTTTAGTGCAAAAATGTTTTTATTTGCACTACGTCATCATGTACAGGCTTTTATCCGCAACAAGTCAGTTTTGATGGACACAAAACTTTGGTGGAAAAATGCGTATATGCATTAAATGCAGATTTTATAATATTCACATGAAAATCTGTTGCAAATTGGATGAAACCTCGCTACTGTAATCAATAAGTACATTTACTTCTAGGTCTGTATGAAGATAGTCTATGATTTTTCCTAATGTAGCCAACCCATTCATCTACATAGGCCTCATGTAGGCCTGTCTTATATTATGACTCAAAGGTAATATATCATATGAATAATATATGTTAAAAATAACATTTATAAAAGTTTTGAAATAGTAAGCCTCCCCATGTATTTCAACAGCCTTTCATGTGAAGTGATGGAATAGCCAAAAAGAATGAGCTAGATTTAAAAAATCTTGGTAGACAGAATGTCCTGCAGAATGACTGGCAGAGCTCAGTCAGAGAATGGTGTGTAAGATGTTGTAAACATTAATACTCACTGTTTAACATGACACACACCAACAAAAAGGGCCTAATAACGTAAAGCTCTGAGCTCCTGTCTGACAGGGTGGGTATTGTGGGCCTACCTGCTCTTCACAGGGTCACCAAGGAGAAGGACAAACAAGAGGATCATACTGTATCAAAGAGATCATAGGGGAAGAAGAAGAACAGGTTTTTTTATACCTTAAGATCTTACTATCTTCTCGAAAATAGGATTTTGGCCTTTTCTGTGAGATGAAAACTCCCTCAACCTTCCTCCAAGCTGTGATGTAGCTTAATATGGATGTGTCTGTGTGGAGCATTCCTGGGGGGCTATGTGGCCCAGACTGAAGGAGGATGAGTAAGAGCTTGTGGCAGGGGTGGACGGGATGAGGTTTGGGTCGGGTGTCTGGGAAGTCTTTTTGGGTGTGTGTGTGTGCATGTGTAAAGAGGGAGAGGGGTTGTCGACTGAATATCTATGAAAGTAGCCCAACCTACCTTTCAAATGTCAGAACACAAGGTTCTGAATTTGGGAGTTATATCACCCCCCCATTTCATTAACCAATAATGTTCCACGGGGCTAAATTAGGTATCAGTGAGGTGACGCAGGTAGGCACGGCGTTAGACGTCAGAGTTTCAGAGGGCAGATAGATGAGAGAGCCACGCTCTGTGAGAGGGGACAAGGAGTTTCTTTCAAACCCCTCTCCTCACTATGTCTCTTCACAGCTATCAACAGGCATTTCTCCCTTGCTCCCTCTCTCTATTCTCCACTGAAAAGAAGGTAACAACTAAGTGTTGCTCTATCATAACATGCAATATTTCATACCTACAATTTATGAGTATTAATGTATTTTTACTGAATATCTACAGCATCTCATCACAAATGAAATGATTCTACTGCATGCATCATACAAGAAAGTAGACATAAAGTTGTCTCTTGCCATTGCTATATACTATATATAATAGAGACTATATAGGCTGTAACGTAAAAAAATGTGAAGAAAGTCAATATACAGTACATTCAGAAAGTATTCAGACCCCTTGACTTTTTTCACATTTTTTTACGTTACAGCCTTATTCTAAAATGTATTACATATCTAAAAAAATCGTCAATCTACACACAATAGCCCACAATGACAAAGCGAAAACAGATGTATTAAAAATATTATATATTAATAATATATTCAGACCCTTTTCTATGAGCCTCGAAATTGAGCTCTGAAATTGAGCTCCTGTTTCCATTGATCATTCCTTGAGATGTTTCTACAACTTGGAGTCCACCTGTGGTAAATTCAACTTATTGGACATGATTTGGAAAGGCACACGCCTGTCTATATAAGGTCCCACAGTTGACAGTGCACGTCAGAGTAAAAACCAAGCCACGAGGTCGAAGCAATTGTCTGTAGAGCTCTGAGAAAGGACAGCATAGCTCTGGAGAAGGGTACCAAAACATTTCTGCAACATTGAAGGTACCCAAGAACATAGTGGCCTCCATCATTCTTAAATGGAAGAAGTTTGTAATCACCAAGACTCTTCCTAGAGCTGGCCGCGGGGTCAAACTGAGCAATTGGGGGAGAAGGGTCACTCTGACAGCTCTAGAGTTCCTCTGTGGAGATGGGAGAACCTTCCAAAAGGACAACCATCTCTGCAGCACTCCACCAATCAGGCCTTTATGGTAGAGTGGCCAGACGGAAGCCTCTCCTCAGTAAAGGCACATGACAGCCCGCTTGGCACCTAAAGGACTCTCCGACCAAGAGAAACAAGATTCTCTGGTCTGATGAAACCAAGATTGAACTCTTTGGCATGAATGCGAAGCGTCACGTCTGGAGCAAACCTGGCACCATCCCTACGGTGAAGCATGGTGGTGGCAGCATCATCATGCTGTGGGGATGTTTTTCAGCGTCAGGGACTGGGAGACTAGTCAGGATCGAGGGAAAGATTAATGGAGTAAAGTACAGAGAGACCCTTGATCAAAACCTGCTCCAGACCTCTCAGGAACTCAAACTGGGACCTCAAAAAGGTTCACTTTCCAATAGGACAACAACCCTAAGCACACAGCCAAGAAAACACAGCAGTTGCTAAGGAACAAGTCTCTGAATGTCCTTGAGTGGCCCAGCCAGAGCCCAGACTTGAACCCGATCGAACATCTCTGGAGAGACCTGAAAATAGCTGTGCAGCAACGCTCCCCATCCAACCTGACAGAGCTTGAGAGGATCTGCAGATAAGAATGGGAGAAACTCCCCAAATACAGGTGTGCCAAGCTTATAGCATCATACCCAAGAAGACTCAAGGCTGTAATCGCTGCCAAAGGTGCTTCAACAAAGTACTGAGTAAAGAGTCTGAATACTAATGTAAATGTGATAGTTCAGTTTTTTTATTTTATAAATTAGTTAACAATTATAAAAACATGTTTTTGCTTAGTCATTATGGGGTATTGTGTGTAGGTTGATGAGGGGAAAAAACTATTGAATTAATTTTAGAATAAGGATGCAAAGTAACAAAATGTCGAAAAAGTAATTGGGTCTGAATACTTTTCTATCTATCTATCTATCTATCTATCTATCTATCTATCTATCTATCTATCTATCTATCTATCTATCTATCTATCTATCTATCTATCTATCTATCTATCTATCTATCTATCTATAATTCATTAAACCCAAGGCCTAATTAATTAAATGATTGCCAATCTAGCCTATTGTTGTCACCCTAGACATCAGCAGCAGCATTAGTTGTTCGCCTCAAAGCATCCCTTGGCCCTGGCATTGCCTGGTGATTACAGACAGACAGACAGTCCATCGGCAGACAAACAGCAGAGGGAGGAGCAGTGATAAGACACAGCCTTTACACACACAGACACAGACAGACAAGATAGGGAGAGCTACACACACTTCCACAAGAAATCGCAATGTCCCATCCCAGCCTACATATTCATGCTTGCGCAGATGCACACATGCTCACCCCACATGAGCAGGGGGAGGAGCGCACAAGCATGTGTGCGCACACAAACACACACAAACACACACACACACACACACACACACACACACACACACACACACACACACACACACACACACACACACACACACACACACACACACACACACACACACACACACACACACACACACACACACACACACACACACACACACACACACACACCACACACACCGAGGGCCAAGCTCCAGTCCCAGTGTTCAACCTTCATCTCTGTGAAACTTTATTAAAGCAGAAAGGTCAGCAGCAAACACGTTTCACAGGCAGGCAGGCTAGGTGATTACGCCTTGTACACCCCACCTCCCTAGTTCACAAGTATTATCTGGAGCCCTATTAAAAACCGTAAAAAAATGTATTTTATGCTAAATATTTCCCATTTTGGTATAAATTATATCTGTCCCCTCACAGGTTTATGGTCATTTTAACCCCTCCTTAACAGCCAGCCAGCACAGACTTCTTTCTATCGCTCTCTCATTCACCTGTTGTTAAAACCATTCCGCTAGCGGTCAGTGTGCCCCTCCCCCCACCGCCTGTCTTTCTCTTCCCTACACCCCTCGCCCCTTCCTTCCATTGTCCTGCAGAGCCCAAGCCCAGCTCAGACAGGTGGGATCAGCCCCCATTAGGTTCCACAAAACTTAGGCACACAAATGGCCATTCACCTGGTAGACACCCCCCCCTCATTAGTGCAGTGTCAGAGGTTCCGTTCCACTGGAGCATGTCATCCCAGTCTGAGACATCCATTTGGTCATATGGAATGGGGAGACTTCACTTCCTGAAGTGCAAGGTTCCAAAGTAGAAAGCATTCAATCATAAGACTCTGAGTAACTCCAGCATTTCAGGAATTGTAGACTGCACTCATAAAGCTCATTTCTGTACTATCACTTTGTTCAAACAGAAATGTGCATGACAATGTAATAGATGAATGAGTTCTAGGGTTAATTTAAATGTAGATTTATTAGAACCAGATGCAGACACACTCCTTTTCTCAAATGTTTGTCAGTAGCACCATCAAACATTGAGATGGGGAATTTAAAAAAGGTAAGCATGATATGGCTGAGTCAGTAACACTGTACTGCTACAGGTCAGGATTTGAAAACTAGGCTCAATAGTAAAGATGTCAGCAGACAGGCTGTCGGAACATAGACGACAGATAGCAAAACACACACCCATACTACCCTCTACTGGACTGTTGTAGCCGGTGCAGTGTGGTCCTTCAGAGGAGCGCTCCACTGGCCACATCATTTAAAACCATTAACTTTGATTACAGAGTTGCCACTAGAGCAGAGATTCTGTATTAACAAAATAAAAGCATACATACAAACATATTGTTGCTATTTGCTATGGACCTCTTTATAGATAAAACAAGAACAAACTCTATTTTGGTGCAGCAGGCAGCATTGCAAAACTTGGAGCCTTCATTCAAAACAAGTCACCATGGAGTCTGCCCCACACACCAATGGCCACAGTTTTACAACAATCCTCATACTTAAAATCTTTGCATAACGCACTCATTCAAAAAACGAATTATTGGCTTGGTGGTATGACTTCAATGGCCCCAACTTGATGTTAACATTCTCTTGACTTCAGCAAATACCTGGAGGAGACAGGATACAATTAATTAGGGGATAATAATGAATTTCCATTCAATTAACAACACCACAATCACACAACTCTGAACATGGATAGAATGAGAGGAGTGTTGCACATGTCTGCCACACGTGTTTGGACAGCTGGGTTGGCCTGCTGAGTTGCCCCAGTCTAATTTTTGGAAAGCTGCTAATATTGAAACAACAATCCAGATGTGGTCATATGAAGACAGTGAAACAGATATGTGACACTCTCTGTATGACTTAATAGCCTGGGAACTTACACTATATGACCAAAAGTACGAACAAATCTGGGTTTGGCGGGTTTGGCAGATGGGTTTGGCGGATGCCAGGAGAATGCTACCTGCCCCAATGCATAGTGCCAACTGTAAAGTCTGGTGGAGGAGGAATAATGGTCTGGGGCTGTTTTTCAGTGAAGAGAAATCTAAATGCTACTGCATACAATGACATTCTAGACGATTCTGTGCTTCCAACTTTGTGGCAACAGTTTGGAAAATGCCCTTTCCTGTTTCAGCATGACAATGCCCCCATGCACAAAGCGAGATCCATGCAGAAATGGTTTGTATAGATTGGTGTGGAAGAACTTGACTGGCATGCACAGAAGCCTGACCTTAACCCCATGGAACACCTTTGGGATGAATAGGAACGCCAACTGCGAGCCAGGCCTAATCGCCCAACATCAGTGCCTGACCTCACTAATGCTCTTGCGGCTGAATAGAAGCAAGTCCCCACAGCAATGTTCCAACATTTAGTGGAAAGCCTTCACAGAAGAGTGGAGGATGTTATAGCAGCAAGGGGGGGACCAACTCCCATGATTTTGGAATGAGATGTTCGACGAGCAGGTGTTCACATACTTTGATCATGTAGCGTGTATGTGATTGTATAGAAATGTAACCAATGTTTGAAGTGTTTTAGTCATCTGTTTGGGCTTCTTGCGGTCAATTTGCAGTCTATAAACTTTTGTAATTATGTTCCGGCCTCCTTACCATCCCCTCAAGAAAGAATCTGCCCGCAGCTGCACCTAGTTGTTCCCTGAGATAGGGCGCTGGTCCACCACAAGCCTGAACAGCTTCAATGCAACTTGGCATAGATTCTACAAGTGTCTGGGAATCTATTGGAGGGATGCGACAGCATTCTTCCACAAGAAATTCCATTATTCGTTTTTTTGTTGATGGTGGTGGAAAACGCTGTTTCAATCGTAGCTCCAGCATCTCCCATAACTGTTCAATTGGGTTGAGATCTGGTGACTAAAATGGCCATCATTTACATAATTTTCATGCCCAACAAACCATTCAGTGACCACTTGTGCCCTGTGGATGGGCACATTCTCATCCTATGGGGGCATAGCCATGGTATCCAAAATTATGGCCAGCATAATGGCTTGCTCAGCATTTTTATACATGAACCTAACCATGATGGGACGTTAATTGATTAATTAACTCAGGAGCCACACCTGTGTGAAAGCATGTGCTTTCAATGTACTTTGTATCCCTCATTTACTTTATTTTGTCAGTTATCTGTACATGACACACAAACTGGCACATCCATAACACAGAACATCTCAGTACAACAAGAATACATGTCTGGTGGCTTGGGATAGATGGGGCCTTATTGCTTCTGTAGACTGTCTCTGTTGTCATCTAAGCATCTACTGGTCTTCCCTCTCTCCAGACACTTGTCAATACACACTTGCACATACAAAAGGTAACTGACCACCTTCTCTTGGACCAGGTCATTTCCTCACATGGACAGTTGCATTTGGAAGAAAAGTATCAGAGATCCAAGAGCACACTGTTCTTTCCCTGCTATTCAAGGAGCTGTAGTTAGTTGCCTCCCATCTGATTACTGCAGTCAAAGAAGAGAACATATTGGACGTCAGCAGTCCCATACATGACATGGGTCCAGCCCTGGAGGTTGTCTTGGTTACGCGGAAAGCCATCAATTAGGCAGCTGAATTATGGCTGGTTCAACTGCATCGTCTTCTCCATCACCTGGGAGAGGACGGGGGCAGAGGAATTGGAAGGGTACAAACAGGATCTGATGACTGTATGTAGGGTTTTACTCAATTCCTTTCAAAATAATGCCTTGTCAAGCCTTTCTACTCGGGCCCAGTACAGATCTAGGATCTTAATTTGAGCCAGTTTGCTACAGCAGGAAAATAATCTTGCAGAAACAGGAACTGTGAATTATTATGTGGATTACAACTCATGGACATTTTGTAGGGGTTAATATATTTTTCGTAAGGGAAAATCATGTCTGAAATTTCAAAGTGTAAATAACACACTTCAGTAGCCTTCTTAAACCTCAAATACACTACAAGTTTTAAATGTTATGCATTGTTGGAAAGTTATCCTGCAACAGGGTGATACAATTAAGATCCTACATTTGTAGAATTTAAAAAAAGAGTAAAAAACAATAATGTAGGGTTGCATTTTATATCATCATGCGGATGTGGTCGTTGACACTTTGCTTCTTGACAGTCCAATATCTTAAAAACATGACTGCTGACATGCCAAACATTTTGGGACTGTATCAACAGTGGACTAATTGGAAAAAATACCAAATGGAGTTCCTCTTTAAGTGTGAACAAATGAATAGCAAACATCACATGACTGAGGTACACTGTTAAAATAAAGTGCTTTTGTAACACCAAAACTAATGGCAACTGAGCTGTCACCAATGCAAATGCTTAATATTTCTGGAGTATTGAAACACATCATCCTGAGATGTTTTGAAACAGGACACATGGTGTTGTAACACCACTTAATCAGGTGTTGTGAAACACATTGCCAGGGACTGGGAGCACTACCGGAAAAGGTTCAAAACACTATTTTGGTGTTTCAAGTTCAGTTTAGTGCAGAATTAGATACCTTCTCTTTTATAACCCAACCCTGATCTGTACTTCTCCACAACTTTGTCCCTGACCTGTTTGGAGAGCTCCTTGGTCTACATGGTGCTGCTTGCTTGGTGGTGCCCCTTGCTTAGTGGTGTTGCAGACTCTGGGACAGATCATGTGACAGTTAGATTACATACAGGTGGACTTTATTTAACTAATTATGTGACTTCTGAAGGTAATTGGTTGCACCAGATCTTATTTAGGGGCTTCATAGCAAAGGGGGCGAATACATATGCACATACCAATTTTCCCTTTTTAATTTTTTTTTTTTTTTTGACAAAAGTATTTTTATTTTATTTCACTTCACCAATTTGGACTATTTTGTGTATGTCCATTACATGATATCCAAATAAAAATATATTTAAATTACAGGTTGTAATGCAACAAAATAGGAAAACACCAAGGGGGATGAATACTTTTGCAAGGCACTGTATGTTGGTCTCCTCCTGACAGGACTGCAACTCTGTAATACCTACAGTTGGGCTGGAATGTAGACATGTCAACATTGGGATTCAAAGGGCATAAGCACTCTCACAAACACCGATCTTACAGGTCATTCACAGTCCCTCCCTTTATCGACATCTAACTTTTCACTGCATTCCAATGTCCTCCTTCCTGAAACAATTTGTAGCTTTGACTTGTGTGTTTTCCTTTTTACTGAGATCTTCCCTTGTTCATGTATTCCAGGCTTATGGCTACGCTCACCTGTCTGCAGGTGACCTCTTGCAGGCCGAGAGGGATCAGGGGGGGCTCTGAATATTGACAGCTGATCGACAGCTGCATCAAGAATGGCAGGATTGTTCCTGTAGAAATCACAATGAACTTACTGAGGAAGTAACACTGTAAAATACAATGACTAAAAACACCATGATTGTGTAATGAAACAATGAAAAGTAGTGATCTAACCTGAGATCTGGTGTTTGGACGGTGTTTGAATGTAAACCCAATGTAAGTGTCATGATACACAGGAAGTGTTTTAAAACCAAATAGAAGTACTCTGAAACAGACAAAGTGGTTCTTTCATTTGAATATTGGTGTTTTTAAGAGAGTGTTGTGAAAACACTTGAGGTTTTTAGTGCATGTAAACAGCAGCATCAAAACACATACAGTTGAAGTCTGAAGTTAACATACACATGAGCTATTTTGGTTTGGTCAGGGTGTGATTTGGGTGGGCATTCTATGTTCATTTTCTATGTTTTGTATTTCTTTGTTGTTTGGCGGGTGTGGTTTTCAATCAGAGGCAGCTGTCTATCGTTGTCTCTGATTGAGAACTATACTTAGGTAGCTTTTTCCCACATGGTTTTTGTGGGTAGTTAATTCCTGTTTAGTGTTTTCACCTTACAGGACTGTTTCGGTTATTCTCTTGTTTATTTTTGTTATTGTGTTCAGTTTTAATAAAACAAACACTTACCACGCTGCGCTTTGGTTCGATGATTCAGCTTCTTCAGACGACAAATACCGTTACAATTTCAGCTTTTATTTCTTTCATCACATTCCCAGTGGGTCAGAAGTTTACATACACTCAATTAGTATTTGGTAGCATTGCCTTTAAACTGTTTAACATGGGTCAAACGGTTTTGGGTAGCCTTCCACAAGCTTCCCACAATGAGTTGGGTGAATTTGGCCCATTCCTCCTGACAGAGCTGGTGTAACTGAGTCAGATTTGTAAACTTCCTTACTCGCACACGCTTTTTAATTTCTGCCCATGTAACGACTTTCGTCTGGTGAAGGAGAAGAGGAACAAAATGCAGCGTGGTAAGTGTTCGTCATATTTTAATAAGCCTCCAGTGAACACTAGTGAACACTAAACTGAACACTAAACAAAATAACAACGAGGACAAAACGAAAACGAAACAGTTCTGCAAGGAGAACATACACTAAGACAGAAAATAAACACCCACAACCAAAATGGGGAAAACAGGCTACCTAAGTATGATTCTCAATCAGAGACAATGATCGACAGCTGCCTCTGATTGAGAACCATACCAGGCCAAACACAGAAATACAACAACATAGAAAAAACAACATAGACTACCCACCCCAACTCACGCCCTGACCAACCTAACACAAAGACATAAAAAGGGAACTAAGGTCAGAACGTGACAGTACCCTCCCCCCCAAAGGTGCGGACTCCGGCCGCAAAACCTGAACCTATAGGGGAGGGTCTGGGTGGGCGTCTGTCCGCGGTGGCGGCTCTGGCGCGGGACGTGGACCCCACTCCACCATAGTCTTTGCCCGCTTAAGTGGCGCCTTTAGAGCGGCGACCCTCGCCGTCGACCTCGGACTGGGGACCCTTGCAGCGGGCCCCGAATAGATGGGAGACTCCGGCAGCGCCGGACAAACGGGCGGCTCTCGCTGCTCCGGACAGGAGGGAGACTCTGGCTGCTCCGGACCGGAGGGCGACGCTGGAGGCTCCGGACTAGAGGGCGTCGCTGGAGGCTCCGGACTAGAGGGCGACGCTGGAGGCTCCGGACTAGAGGGCGTCGCTGGAGGCTCCGGACTAGAGGGCGACGCTGGAGGCTCTGGACTAGAGGGAGACGCTGGAGGCTCCGGACTAGAGGGCGACGCTGGAGGCTCCGGACTAGTGGGCGTCGCTGGAGGCTCCGGACTAGAGGGCGTCGCTGGAGGCTCCGGACTAGAGGGTGTCGCTGGAGGCTCCGGACTAGAGGGCGACGCTGGAGGCTCCGGACTAGAGGGCGACGCTGGAGGCTCCAGACTAGAGGGCGACGCTGGAGGCTCCGGACTAGAGGGCGTCGCTGGAGGCTCCGGACTAGAGGACGTCGCTGGCGGCTCCGGACTAGAAGGCGTCGCTGGAGGCTCCGGACTGACGTCCCTCGTTAGAGGCCTCGTGCCATGGATCCTCACTGGAGGCTTCGTGCCATGGATCCTCACTGGAGGCTTCGTGCCATGGATCCTCACAGGAGGCTTCATGCCATGGATCCTCACAGGAGGCTTCGTGCCATGGATCATCACTGGAGGCTTCGTGCCATGGATTATCACTGGAGGCTTCGTGCCATGGATTATCACTGGAGGCTTCTTGCCATGGATCATCACTGGAGGCTTCTTGCCATGGATCATCACTGGAGGCTTCGTGCCATGGATCATCACTGGAGGCTTCTTGCCATGGATCATCACTGGAGGCTTCGTGCCATGGATTATCACTGGAATGGAGAGACACACAGGAGGCCTGGCTCTGGGAGAAGGCACAGGACTCACCAGGCTGAGGAGACATGCAGGAGGGTTAGTGCTTAGCACAGGCACAGAACTCACCAGGCTGGGGAGACATGCAGGAGGCCTTGTCCTTGGCCGAGGCACCGGATGCACTGGACCGTGGAGGCGCACTGGCGGTCTCGAGCGCAGAGCTAGCACCACTCGTCCTGGCTGGATCCCCCCTGTAGCCCGGCAAGTGTGGGGAGTTGGAACAGGCCGCACTGGGCTGTGCTGGCGAACTGGAGACACCGTGCGTAGGGTTGGTGCAGTATACCCCGGGCCGAGGAGATACACTGGAGACCAGATGCGCTGAGCCGGCATCATCCCTCCTGGCTCGATACCCACTCTAGCCCAGCCGATTCGAGGAGCTGCGATGTAGCGCACGGGCTATGCGTGCGCACTGGGGACACCTTGCGCTTCTCCGCATAACACGGTGCCTGCCCAGTCACTCTCTCGCCACGGTAAGCACGGGGAGTTGGCTCAGGTCTCCTACCTGAATCCGCCAAATTAAGCCATTTTGCCACAACTTTGGAAGTATGCTTGGGGTCATTGTCCATTTGGAAGACACATTCGCGACCAAGCTTTAACTTCCTGACTGATGTCTGGAGATGTTGCTTCAATATATCCACATAATTTTCCTCCCTCATGATGCCATCTATTTTGTTAAGTGCACCAGACCCTCCTGCAGCAAAACACCCCCACAACATGATGCTGCCACTCCCGCGTTTTGTATTCAAACTTTGTCATCAAAGCAAAGTCTGGCATTCTCTGGATTTATGGTGGGAACTCGGGGGAAAAAACACACAGCCATTCCATTGAATAGCAGGCTACTGGTTGCTGTGCACTGCTTGCAGTTAGCCACTGATTCCTTCCAAACGACTTGTTGAATTTGCGATTTCCAACTTGTTGCGCAATCTTTATGTCCAATGGCCGATGAGCACCGATACTTTTTATGTATAATTTATCTTCATTATTTCTCTTCATATGACATGGATTAAAAGGATTTGCCAGTAAATTGTCAACTTGATTCATGATGATGAGTGCTAGCTGAGACTTTGAAAGTAAGATGTTGACATGATCAGTCCAATCAAAGCTACTGTACATATAACGTGATTTCATGTCATTTTATCTGTGGCCAATGACCTTGCGCCTTCTTGGAAGGGCACTTGTAATATAACTATATGGCAGGACCCAAAGGGCTGATATTTTGGATGTCTACCTTTACTAAGGACATACACTTTGCGATAATGTAGTGTCCTCATGAGTGACAGAACACTGAGCCAATCACAGCGCAATGCTCCTATTTTTTTGCTGGCTCCCCCACCACCACAGAAAACACTGAGCCAGGCTGAAACACCTGCATTTTGGAGCTGCCTTACTCAAGAAAACAAAAAAGAGACTGTGTGTCTGCGGCTTTATTAATTCAATGATATATATATATATGTTTTACCATGTTTGCAAACTGATATGTGACACGTATTAATGCCAAAATAACATGCAAAACAGGCAAGCCTTTTAGACTGATAGCCTCTCATTTCAAATGTTCACATACTTCCACAATTTTGGCACACGGTTAATTTCCCTGCGCCCAGTCCTTCAAGTAGAAACACAACCTGTAGTATCATCAGGAACACGCAACAATTATTTTGTTAAAAGTAGGCCTACTCGGGGGCAGGAGTGATCTTTAACCAACTCCAAGGCAAATGGATCACTGAAGGATGACAGCAGAGTTCCAGTGTGTCATTAAGGGAAGCTGCTTTGCTACTTCTGTCTACTGTACACATCAGATTCACTCGCAGAGCCGATCGCATATGTGATACCAAGTGGCATAAATGAACTGTAGAACCTCCTATTTACCTCCTTATTAGCTGAAAATGTGCAGCATTGTCTACTCATAATGCCACAATTAGCTTTGTTGATTTATTAGCTAAGGAAAAAACTCGACAGTGGTTCATCATCATGTCAAACAAAGATTAGTCTAGTGACGAAGGCTATAAATTATTTTAGGCATTTAATCAGAAAAGTACTATTTATTTAGAAGAATGTCAAGCTTTCCTCGTATCTATTTTGATTTGCCCTAAAATCATATGATACAATTATGGCCGGATCTTATCAATTGTGCTGCCATCAAAGAATGGGGCTAGATTTGATAATAGCTTGCCATTGCATGATTGTGAATATGTCGCTCATAAAAAATTCAACCATCAATTGGTCTATTCTTATCACCAGGCAGACACTTGATGAATGTGAGTAGCCTAGTAGTCATAGGCTATAGCCGTTCAAGCCATGGAGGAAATGCACAGACTGTTAACGCCAAATAAAGGACTCCCGGCACTCCCACGCGCTCACTCTCCCTCTGCTGTTCATTGGTTCACTCAGCATCATCAGCACCAAGGAAGCTGAACAGCGCCAGACGATGCATCGCCTTGGGAGAGAAGAGTAGACAAGACAGCATCCTTAATGTGTCTATACGGGGATTTTATCAAGCCATGCAGCAACAATTAGATACACTGACTGTCGGATTGGATATAACTGTTGTCTATGATTTCTAGGTTCTTGAACCATTGTTTTTCACCCGCTGATTTATCGAAGCGCGAGTCTGTTGTTCAGCCAATTCTGCAGAGGAAGCGTTGAAAAAAAATGGGGGATCTCTGCATTGACCGTGTTTTATCCTTCGTTTTACACTCATGGTGAGGAATGCCTGGTGGTCTAGATTGTCATCGCTCGGATCAAGTGCGCCTCGTGAGCCGCATCATCATGCATCACGACAACCACCCGACTGGGCCATTGACACGATGCCTCTGAGTGTGCCGCTCTCCCCCGGCTTGTGACATGACAGCCCGGGGAAGAAAGAAGAGGATCAAACGGCACAGACCTGCAAGAGGACGTATGGATTTGAATCATTTTGAGGGGCTGGAGCCCACGGAAGCCCGGACTGCAAGAGAGGGCAGTGCCACGCAGACACGGATAGGCTACACCTGCAATCCGAGGCGTAGAGAGGATCCAATACCACCAATTGCTGTTATTTAATTAATCTGCTCCCCTATCCTAAGATTTGACCACCTATCTGTTTTATTTTTGTGCATAAATGTAAATGGTACTGATTGCCTTTTTGGATGCATACAATGCATTGACTAATGTGACATATTAAGCATATTGTTTGTAAGTCGATAGGACGTGACAGTGTTATCATCCTGTCTGTTCCAACTGACTAGAACCCTAACCTCATCATGGGCTGCATACAGAGCATCGCCTGTAAGTCGCGCATCAAACGCGAAAACATAGTGGTCTATGACGTTTCCGCAACTATCGATCACTCCCCAACAATCATTGAGGAGAACTCTCCTATAGTGTTGCGCTACAAGACGGCCTATTTCAAGGCCTCTGCACGGATAGTGATGCCCCCTATTCCCCGTAATGAGACTTGGGTGGTGGGTTGGATCCAGGCATGCACACAGATGGAATTCTACAACACCTACAATGACATTGGCATGTGAGTTGAGTTCTCCTCCAGGCTGCTGACTGACGCTCCCCAGCTGCTCCCACCTCCCTCTGCTGCTCTGTCACTTCTCTGGTGCTGTAGGAAGTGTGTGTGTTTTGTGTGGCATCAAAATTGACATGAATGCAATGCAACAGTTGATAAGTGGATATGTGTGAGTGCATGTGTAGCAGAGCATTTGTGCAAACAGAAGGTTAACTATGCACTCACCCTCCTTCATTCAAACCCCCACCAATTGATTCTGTTCCAATTGATTCTGTTCCTGTGACTTCACCATCAAAATAGAGATGACAGAGGAGCTAAACAACTGCTCCTAAACATACATTGTGTTCCCGGAAACGAGGGAGAGAGAGATAGATGCACTGACACACTCCCACGCTCCCTTCGCTCCAGGAGAGAATCACACACCCACTGACGAGCAACACACACAGCCTCCTCCAGCACTGCCTGGGGGTGTTTTTCTCTGGAGGAGGCATATGTGAGGAGGTGTTTAATCCTGACTGGGGATGGGGGGTCTAGGGGTGCAGCAGAAAAACATGGGGTACAAACAAATGGAGCTGATCTGAAGGGGAGAACATGGCATCAGGTCACACCCTCTCATTGGCCGAAAAACAGAAGATATTAATCCACTGACTCACTGACCCATCTATTATACATAGACTCACTGAACCATCTATCATACATAGACTACAGTATGGAGCCCTGAGGCTAAAACCATTTATCAAACATCTTTTATGTATTTGTATGTCTTACTCTGTTATTTTTGAGAATGTCTAACACAGGCTCCCAAATGTAATGTGCTGTGTGAGACACCTAAAGCCCTTTGAATCTCCTTGTGACCCTACAGTTCGACACAGTGTTAATCCATGACCCACTAATAACTTGTTGTCCTCCTGCAGGTCTAGCTGGGAGCTACCAGAGCTGCGTGAGGGTCTTGTGAGGGCCATCAGTGACTCAGACGGGGTGAGCTACCCCTGGTACGGCAACACCACCGAGACGGTCACCCTGGCGGGGCCCACCTCCAAGCCCTTGCGCTTCACCGTCAGCATGAACGATAACTTCTACCCCAGTGTGACCTGGGCCGTGCCCATCAGCGACAGCAACCTGCCCCTGCTCACCCGCATTAAGAGGGACCAGAGCTTCACCACCTGGCTGGTGGCCCTCAACACAGCCACGCGGGAGAAGATCCTGCTGCAGACGGTCAAGTGGCGCATGAGGGTGGACATCCTGGTGGACCCCTCCATGCCCCTTGGCTCCAGAGCCACCCTGACGGGCCAGACACACCAGGAGCAGCCCTGCATCCTAACCCACATGGAGCCCATCCCCCCCAACGCCCTGGGGAGGCCCAACGCCAACGACGCCCAGGTGCTGATGTGGAGGCCCAGGAAGGGCCAACCCATGGTGGTCATCCCTCCTAAGTAGCAGAGAGAGGGAAGGGAGGTGTAACTAGGGCCCAGACATCCTGCCATGATGAGATCAATATGGACAGAGACTTGGGGGACAGCTGCCTTAAATCCCCACCACTGCCTTTGAGTAGGAAGAGAGGACTGCTGCCTGGACCAGGGCCTAAATACAGACCAGACCCACAGAGGGACCTCTGCCTTAATAACATCCTCTGTCCTGGAGAAGCAGAGAGGACTAGTCCTTTGTGAGTGTTTCAGGCCCAGCAAGGCTCAGAGTAGGCTACACTATAGGGGAGCAGCCTGTAGCCTACTGCACACCATGCTGCCTCACCGAGATGAGAGCAGCCATCTTTAATCACAGACTGTTCTGGGTCTATGACAGTGATGTAGAGGATACCCTTTGGCTCTGGTTAAAGGTAATGCACTGTGGAGAATAGGTGGCCATCTGAGACTAACCCAGGTGTGAGAGGCCCAGCAGTACAGGTGTGTGGTTTTATGGGTATAATACAGGTGAGATTGGGGAGTATAATGTATTTTATATGTAAGAACAAAGATTGTAGTACATTTAAATGCAGCCTTCATGCTCAGTACAGTTACAGACAAGGATGAATGTGTTACTGGGAGAAGGGGAAAACAGGCTCTCTATAGCCACCTACAGAATGGCCAATGAGAACAGCAGTGTGGGCCAGGCCAGGTATGATGTACAGAGAGGAGACAGAGTCTGAGAATGTAACAAAATGAACTCCCCATGCTGCTCATTACTGAGGTGCAAACCATACTAGCCTTTACACTGATACACACACCCTCTGTGACTACACACGCACACACACATCCCCTCTGTGACTACACCCAAGCCATAATTCTATGAGGGACAAGTGGGTTGAATAGGATATTACAAATCAATTGTTTATATTGAAGGTCATATCACATACTGTGTATGGTAGACACTGTATGGTGACAAACGTCCATTGAGAGCCAGTCATTCACAGTGACAGATGTGCCTGAGAACAGAATGACTCGGACTGGAGGATGTACAGAACTGTACATTCAATCATATGTACAGTGGGACAACGTAGGCAGGTATTCCAAAGGGTTTCATAATGGATGGGTGGGAGATTTAGCATGCAAGCATTGTTTTTAATTCAATAAAATGAAGGTAAAACATGTTTGCGTGTTCTAAGAAAGTCTTTGAATGAATCTGCAAGTGTAATAGTTGTTCCCCTAAGTCGCACACTGCCAGTGTACACACGGCTGCTGCGTATTCATGTTTCAGTGTTGACAGAGGGTCCGTGGAATCAGTTCATCCTCTGAGCTATAGGTCTCATGCACAATATGCACTCAGAAGATGTATTACTGTCAGATATAATAGGGAGAGCATGAGTGTGACTGTGTTTGCATCTCTTGGATCAGAGCACTTGTAGAATTTCTAAATGACACACTCGTCTTTGATGTAGGAAACATTTTCTTTATGGACGTGCGTTCCTCATGATTGGTAAATACAGTAACAAAGTCATCCTTACCCGCTTCCCCAAATAACAAACAAATCAAGTGATGACAAAGAGAGGAAAAGTACAAGGGTCGTTTCACCAATTGGGTGCCTTTTGAGTAGTGTAACTTGGAAAACTTGGAAAAAAGAAGTTTGATTTCACGTAATTTTAACACTCTGTCAAAGACCACATGTTCAACTTAAAAAAAACTAATTTTCCCATCTCAAAAAAATACTATAGTAAGGGCCAATTAAAGTAACAGGGTTGACGATTTAATCTTAAAAACAGCCATAAAACCCCTTGTGACAGAAAATGGCCAAAAAGAGTAGAACCAGCTTTTTTTACACTGTGGTTTGACTATTAGATGTTCAGTGTTTCTTTAAGTTCAGGTAACAGGGTTGACCTTAAAATTAGGGAAAGACGTAAATTAATAACTAATCACATTAAATAAATAATCATCTTTAGAAATACAGTATATACACAAAAGGGAACTTCAATTAATATAACAGACTTTTAAAAATATAATATTGGTGCCCCATGTTTACTTAAAATATCAAAGGGGCGCAAAAGGCACTCATTTCGTGGAACGACCCACAAACTGAGTTCTACAGCAGTGAGACAGCAACACAGTTCATCAGTATGTCTTCGGAGTCCAATACATCTGGACTATTGTCACAAGTCATGTGTAAACATTATGGTGTCTTTGTTTTACCCATCATCTTCATGATTGAGCTGATGACAGTAACATTAAGACAGTTTTGGCCCAGTGCGGTAAGCTGGCTGACCAGTACACTGCTCAGCTTGGTCATGACTCATGGGTCTATTTCTCATGGGTGTATTTCTCTGTAGTGGTAACCATGGTGAGGAACAGCCTTGTCTGGCTACTTCCTGGTCACATTTCATAGTTGATGCACTTCATGGTGTCAGAGGCCCATCTCAATGCCACTAGTCTAGTGTCCTTCACTCCACTTCCCTCTTCCTCTCCACTTTCTTCTTCTCATCTCTCCTCATATCTTCTTTTACCTGACCTCTCTTTCGGTCCTCCTTTTTTCCCTCTGCGATGTCCCCTAGGCACGACTGGGGTTGGGGGAGGGCTTGCCCTCGTAGCCATACAGGAAGGTGGCCACGATGACCAGCACTGCACCCATGAAGAACACACTGGAAAAGACACAAGACAAGACACACCATTACGTGTCAGAGACAAGCGACATTCAATTAGGTAATTAAAATAACCCGGCTCAAGAGAGAATGTGTGTGTTGTGTGAGAACCTAGTTGGGTCGAAGTCCTGCAGCCAGAAGTAGGATATGAGTGTTGACAGAATGATAGAGAGTGACGTAGCGAAACCCTTCAGGATGTTGTCTGCATACTTGATGACAGCTGCTATAACCAGCCCTCCTAGTGCCTAGAGAAACACACACCAGATATGGACTGGATGAGCAGTGGGCAAAGGGACACTATAATACTAATAAGCTCACAAAATTGGAACGAGATCAAGCAACAGCACCTTAGTCAAGAGGCATGGCAATATTCATTCAACATGATTAACAGAGCAAGAATGTTCACTTAAAACTGTACAGTCGTGGCCAAAAGTTTTGAGAATGACAAATGTTAATTTTCACAAAGTCTGCTGCCTCAGTTTGTATGATGGCAATTTGCATATACTCCAGAATGTTATGAAGAGTGATCATATGAATTGCAAAGTCCCTCTTTGCCATGCAAATGAACTGAATGCCCAAAAAACATTTCCACTGCATTTCAGCCCTGCCACAAAAGGACCAGCTGACATCATGTCAGTGATTCTCTTGTTAACACAGGTGTGAGTGTTGACGAGGACAAGGCTGGAGATCACTCGGTCATGCTGATTGAGTTCGAATAACAGACTGGAAGCTTCAAAAGGAGGGTGGTGCTTGGAATCATTGCTTTTCCTCTGTCAACCATGGTTACCTGCAAGGAAACACGTGCCGTCATCATTGCTATGCACAAAAAGGGCTTCACAGGCAAGGATATTGCTGCCAGTAAGATTGCACCTAAATAAACCATTTATCGGATCATCAAGAACTTCAAGGAGAGCGGTTCAATTGTTGTGAAGGCTTCAGGGCACCCAAGAAAGTCCAGCAAGTGCCAGGACCGTGTCCTAAAGTTGATTCTGCTGCGGGATCGAGGCACCACCAGTACAGAGCTTGCTCAGGAATGGCAGCAGGCAGGTGTGAGTGCATCTGCACGCACAGTGAGTAGAGGTCGACCGATTAATCGGAATGGCCGATTAATTAGGGATGATTTCAAGTTTTCATAACAATCGGTAATCTGCATTTTTGGACACCGATTGTGGACGTTACATAAAAAATAAACATTTTATTTAACTAGGCAAGTCAGTTAAGAACACATTCTTATTTTCAATGACGACCTAGGAACGGTGGGTTAACTGCCTTGTTCAGGGGCAGAACGACAGATTTTTACCTTGTCAGCTCGGGGATTCGATCTTGCAACCTTCCGGTTACTAGTCCAACGCTCTAACCACCTGCCTTCTATTGCACTCCACGAGGAGCCTGCGTGGCAGGCTGACTACCTGTTACACGAGTGCAGCAAGAAGCCAAGGTAAGTTGCTAGCTAGCATTAAACTTATAAAAAACAATCAACCTTAACATAATCACTAGTTAACTACACATGGTTGATGATATTACTAGTTTATGTAGCGTGTCCTGCATTGCATATAATCGATGCGGTGCCTGTTAATTTCTCATCAAATCACAGCCTACTGAGGATTTAACAAGCGCATTCGCGAAAAAAGCACTGTTGTTGCACCAATGTGTGCTTAACCATAAATATCAATGCCTTTAAATTCAATACACAAGTATATATTTTTAAACCTGCATATTTAGTTAATATGGCCTACTAACATGACTTTCTTTTAACTAGGGAAATTGTGTCACTTCTCTTGCGTTCCTTGCAAGCAGTCAGGGTATATGCAGCAGTTTGGGCCGCCTGGCTCGTTGTGAACTGTGTGAAGACCATTTATTCCTAACAAAGACCGTAATTAATTTTCCAGAATTGTACATAATTATGACATAACATTGAAGGCTGTACAATGTAACTGCAATATTTAGACTTAGGGATAACACCCGTTAGATAAAATACAGAACGGTTCCGTATTTCACTGAAAGAATAAACGTTTTGTTTTCGAAATGATAGTTTCTGGATTTGACCATATTAATGACCTAAGGCTCGTATTTCTGTGTGTTATTATGTTATAATTAAGTCTATGATTTGATATTTGATAGAGCAGTCTGAGCGGTGGTAGGCAGAAGCAGGCTCGTAAGCATGACTTCAAGCCTATCAACTTCCGAGATTAGGCTGGTGTAACCGATGTGAAACGGCTAGCTAGTTAGTGGGGTACACGCTAATAGTGTTTCAATCGGTGACGGCACTCGATCAGACCTTGAAGTAGGGTTAGGCTTTCGATGTGTTCCTGGTTCCAGGTAGGGGCGAGGAGAGGGACGGAAGCTATACTGTTACACTGGCAATACTAAAGTGCCTATAAGAACATCCAATAGTCAAAGGTATATGAAATACATATGGTATAGAGATAAATAGTCCTATAATTCCTATAATAACTACAACCTAAAACTTCTTACCTGGGAATATTGAAGACTCATGTTAAAAGGAACCACCAGCTTTCATATGTTCTGAGCAAGGAAATTAAACATTAGCTTTTTTACATGGCACATATTGCACTTTTACTTTCTTCGCCAACACTTTGTTTTCGCATTATTTAAACCAAATTGAACATGTTTATTTGAGGCTAAATTTATATTATTGATGTATTATATTAAGTTAAAATAAGTGTTCATTCAGTATTGTTGTAATTGTCATTATTACAAATAAATAAATAAAATTTAAATCGGTATCGGATTTGAAAAATCATAATCGTTCGACCTCTAACAGTGAGGCAAAGACTTTTGGAGGATGGCCTGGTGTCAAGAAGGGCAGCAAAGAAGCCACTTCTCTCCAGGAAAAACATCAGGGACAGACTGATATTCTGCAAAAGGTACAGGGATTGGACTGCTGAGGACTGGGGTAAAGTAACTTTCTCTGATGAATCCTCTTTCTGATTGTTTGGGGCATCCGGAAAAAAGCTTGTCCAGAGAAGACAAGGTGAGCGCTACCATCAGTCCTGTGTCATGCCAACAGTAAAGCATCCTGAGACCATTCATGTGTGGGGTTGCTTCTCAGCCAAGGGAGTGGGCTCACTCACAATTTTGCCTAAGAACACAGCCATGAATAAAGAATGGTACCAACACACCCTACGAGAGCAACTTCTCCCAACCATCCAGGAACAGTTTGGTGACGAACAATGCATTTTCCAGCATGATGGAGCACCCTGCCATAAGGCAAAAGTGATAACTAAGTGGCTCGGGGAACAAAACATTGATATTTTGGGTCCATGGTCAGGAAACTCCCCAGACCTTAATCCCATTGAGAACTTGTGGTCAATCCTCAAGAGGCAGGTGGACAAACAAAACCCCACAAATTCTGACAAACTCCAAGCATTGACTATGCAAGAATGGGCTGCCATCAGTCAAGATGTGGCCTAGAAGTTAATTGACAGCATGCCAGGACGGATTGCAGAGGTCTTGAAAAAGAAGGGTCAACACTGCAAATATTGACTCTTTGCATCAACTTTATGTAATTGTCAATAAAAGCTTTTGACACTTATGAAATGCTTGTAATTATACTTCAGCATTCCATAGTAAGAATCTGACAAAAATATCTGAAGACACTGAAGCAGTAAACCTTGTAGAAATTAATATTTGTGTCATTCTCAAACGTTTTGGCAACGACTGGTTCTGACTTTTAAACTTGAAATATCCTTATTCCATGTTACTGAGGGAGAGAGGGGAACGCAGAATGTTTACATTCTGTCAGAACATGTTATTGTTAGGCATCATGTATCCTATGGAGAAAAGGGCCACAGTCTGGTACAAGTCAACAGGACAACCGTGAGTTGGGGAAGAGTGAGGAATTTGGGCCAAGGTCAGGTCAGGGCAGAAGAAGTGAGAAAGAACAGGCATCACTAAAGTCCTGTCGAGCAACAGAGATGTATTGGCTGTCCAGATGTGTGAGATGCCTCAGCATAGGAGTAAGGTTTAAATACCAGTGCTTGTGTAAATATGTCTTTATCTTATGCAGCGGTGTGACCCAGTGGGTGAATAAACTTGGTTTGATCTTTACTAGTCGTCCGTGAGTTTTACTCTGTTTATTTAGAATCTAACAACACAATTTCTTCACATTTGTAGCTTGTGACTAACAGTACATACTGACTACATTTTACCTGCAGCTCACAGGTGAAGTAAAACAAATAATAGTGAGATGTACCTGCAGAGCCACCACTATCCAGGTGACTGTGTTGTATCCCTGGAACATGCCAGACTCTTGGACCCTCTCCCCATCGTACGCAAACATCCCCATCAGACCAAACACCAGGCCAAACATTCCTACACACAGACAAACAGGTCAGATGATATGAGTTTGAACCGAATATGAATGATAGGAAAATGGATTTAACGTAACCCTGCCAGCTTTCATCAAAAACAATAACCTGCAGTGATTGACTGAAAAAAACTATGTCTACATCCATAGACATTAATGATAAAACACTAGTCTCATCCAATGTGTATGAGGATGAATGCAGCATTTTCTCGATGCAGAAACTCTATACAGAAAACGAGCACAAGTTCACACCAGGAAATTAATCACAGGAGAATTAACACACGCTTCACATGTTCAGCTGTAAAAAAAAAAAAAAAAAAAAAAGCAAAAAAAAATCAGCAGGAAGACTCATTTGGCACAGAGAAAAACGCAGGGTTTCAGTGAGGAGGAAGGAACACTAAAACGTCACTTCAAAGACACAGTACTAGAGCTCTGTCATAAATTATTTATTTGATAATAACAGAGTAATTCTGGGACAGAAAACTGGAACAAGTGCCCTTACAACCCTAGTATAGTAGAACCATTTCATACTGACCCAGTTGGATGTTGCGGACCCAGACACTCTGTTTTGTCTCTTTGAGGATCTTTTCAAAGTAAACGCCAGCAAAGCCACTGGAGAAGCAGGCCACCAGCACCGCCGCCACGCCAACAAACTGGGACCCCGCAGACAGCTGCTCCTTCTCAGGGGCCCCAAGGGACTCAGAGGGCCACTAGACATTGGACACACACACACAAACATAAAGATACAAACACACTGGAGTGTGTAAAATGCAGGTTAATAAAAAAAGTGGATTGTAAAGGAGTTGGAGTAAAGTTTACCTGCACAAGTGCAACCCCAGCCATGAGGATGAGTAGGGAGAGCCACTGGTACACACCCAGTCTCCGGCCCAGCATGGACACTGAGAAGAGAGCTGTGGTAAGGATCTTCAGCTGGTAGGTCACCTGGTGGAGACAGACAAGGGGAAAACAGGGGACACCATTTAGAGACCATAAAAAGTATACTACCCCAGACACTAATACAGTGCCTTCAGTATTCACACCCCTTGACTTTTTCCACATTGTGTTGTGTTACAGCCTGAACTTACTATTTGTCACTGGCCTACACACAATACCCCATAATGTCAAACAGGAATGATGTTTTTTTGAAATTGCAACAAATTAATTAAAAATGAAAAGCTGAAAGGAGTCAAATAGTATTCAAACACACTTGTTATGGAGAAGCCTAAATTAGTTCAGGAGTAAAGATTTGCTTAACAAGTCACATAAGAAGTTGGATGGACTCACTCTGTGTGCATGAGTGTTTAACATGATTTTGAATGACTCCGTTTCCCCACACATAGACAATTATCTGTAAGGTTTCAAACACAGATTCAACCAAAAAAGACCAGGTAGGTTTTCCAATGCCTCGCAATGAAGGGCACCTATTGGTAGACTGGTAAAAATAAAATAAAAAGCATACATTGAATATCCCTTTGAGCATGATGAAGTTATTAATTACACATTGGATGGTGTATCAATACACCCAGTCACTACAAGCATACAGGCATCCTTCCTAACTCAGTTGCCAGAGAGGAAGGAAACTCAGGGATTTCACCAGGAGGCCAATGGTGACTTTAAAACAGTTAGAGTTTATTGGCTGTGATAGGAGAAAACTGAGGATGGATCAACAACCTTGCAGTTACTCCACAATACTAATCTAAATTACAGAGTGAAAATAAGAAACCCTATACAGAATAAGAATATTGAAAAACATGCATCCTGTTTTCAATAAGGCACTAAAGTAAAACTGCTAAAAATGTGGCAAAGAAATTCACTTTATGTCCTGAAGACAAAGTGATATGTTCGGGGCAAACCAAACTCTTTATTTTTTCAAGTATGGTGATGGCTTCATCATGTTACAACCTGGTCTCAGAGCATTTCGTATTATTCTGTACACGTAAATCCGAGACACTCCATTTAGTATGATATGTTACATTTCCTATGGTATGTATTCATTTTTGGATGTCTAGCATCCATTTTGTATGATATGTTACAAATTCCAATTTGTAGTGGCTAATGTTTGCTAGGCTAGGGTATTATGTTAAAGGATTAAGGTTAGGGGGAAGGGTTATGGTTAGGGGAAGGGTTAGCTAACATGCTAAGTAGTTGCAAACAATGTTCCCTCAAGCTGCACGCAGTAGCCCCGAGACTGCGACGCAGAAGAAATATCAGCCCACAGAGAGAAGCACGAGACTGAACTTCACTCAACTTTCTAGAGCAGTGGTCACCAACTGGTCGATCACGATCCAGTGGTCGATCTCCAAAGCATTCCTAGTCAATCACCAAACATTTCTGTAAAGAACCCAATGATAAAGCCTTGTGTTCCGACATCTTTTTATTTAGTCTGGGGATGTTGGCGGTAGGTGCACCCGATTCAGCTGCCCTGCGCGCCAGGTAGGCAAATTGTTGCCATTTTGAACCATTACATGTGTCTGAAGGTACAAACTCTGCCTTACCGATGTGCCCGGAGAGCAAATCAAGTGCATTATAGGCCTACCGCTGGCCAATCGGATGGCTCAGATGACAGTGTCTGCAGTAATTTAGCACGCATAAAAGAAAGCTACAGCAAAGTTGATACTGTGAGATTTTAAAACCATTACTAGAGACTGCCAACGAATACAGCAAAAAGCTGCTGTTTTTATGAGTGAGTTCATGTTTAAGTTCTTACTCAGCACTGTCAACACTTTATAAAAGTGTTAAATTAAATGCACATTCTTCCTATTCCACTGCGCTACAACAAGCACTGCAGCAGTAATACAGTGCATTCGGAAAGTATTCAGACCCCTTCCCCTTTTCTACATTTTGTTACGTTACAGCCTTATTCTAAAATGGATTAAATAAAAAACATCTCAATCTACACACAATACAGAAAAAAACAGAAATACCTTAAGACACTTTGCTAGGAGACTCAAAATTGAGCTCAGGTGCATCCTGTTTCCATTGATTATCCTTGAGATGTTTCTACAACTTGGAGTCTACCTGTGGTAAATTCAACTTATTGGACATGATTTGGAAAGGCACACGCCTGTCTATACAAGGTCCCACAGTTGACAATGCATGTCAGATCAAAATCCAAGCCATGAGGTCGAAGGAATTGTCCGTAGAGCTCAGAGACAGGATGGTGTCGAGGCACAGGTCTGGGGAAGGGTACCAAAACATTTCTGCAGCATTGAAGGTCCCTAAGAACACAGTGGCCTCCATCATTCTTAAATTGAAGATGTTTGGAACCACCAAGACTGTTTCTAGTGCTGGCAGCCCGGCCAAATTGAGGAAAATCGGGGGAGAAGGGCCTTGGTCAGGGAGGTGACCAAGAACCCGATGGTCACTCTGACAGAGCTCCAGAGTTCATTTGTGGAGATGGGAGAACCTTCCAGAAGGACAAACATCTCTGCAGCACTCCACCAATCAGGCCTTTATGGTGAGTGGCCAGACGGAAGCCACTCCTCAGGAAAAGGCACATGACAGCCCGCTTGGAGTTTGCCAAAAGGCACCTAAAGGACTCTCAGAAACAAGATTCTCTGGTCTGATGAAACCAAGATTGAACTCTTTGGCCTGAATGCCAAGCGTCACGTCTGAAGGAAACTTAGCACCACCCTACAGTGAAGCATTGTGGTGGCAGCATCATGCTGTGGGATGTTTTTCAGCAGCAGGGACTGGGAGACTAGTCAGGATCGAGGGAATCGGATAGATGAACAGAGCAAAGTACAGAGAGATCCTTGATGAAAACCTGCTCAGGACCTCGGACTGGGGCAAAGGTTCACCTTCCAACAAGACAACGACCCTAAGCACACAGCCAAGACAATGCAGGAGTGGCTTCGGGACAAGTCTGGCTGAGTGGCCCAGCCAGAGCCCAGACTTGAACCCGATCTAACATCTCTGGAGATACCTGAAAATAGCTGTGCAGCGACGCTCCCCATCCAACCTGACAGAGCTTGAGAGAATCTGCAGAGAAGAATGGGAGAATCTCCCCAAATACAGGTGTGCCAAGCTTGTAGCGTCATACCCAACAAGACTCTGGGCTATAATTGCTGCCAAAGGTGCTTCAACAAAGTACTGAGTAAAGGGTCTGAACACTTATGTAAAATGTATATTTCTGTTTTTATTTTTTAATACATTTGCAAAAATGTCTTAAAAAGCTGTTTTTGCTTTGTCATTATTGGGTATTCTGTGTAGATTGATGAGGAAAAAGAACAATTTAATAAATTTAAGAATAAGGCTGTAACGTGCCAAAATGTGGAAAAAGTCAAGGGGTCTGAATACTTTCCGAATGCAATGTAAACCCCTACAACTCATCCAGAACGCCGCAGCCCGTCTGGTGTTCAACTTTCCCAAGTTCTCTCACGTCACCCCGCTCCTCCGCTCTCTCCACTGGCTTCCAGTTGAAGCTCGCATCCGCTACAAGACCATGGTGCTTGCCTACGGAGCTGTGAGGGGAACGGCACCTCCGTACCTTCAGGCTCTGATCAGGCCCTACACCCAAACAAGGGCACTGCGTTCATCCACCTCTGGCCTGCTCGCCTCCCTACCTCTGAGGAAGTACAGTTCCCGCTCAGCCCAGTCAAAACTGTTCGCTGCTCTGGCACCCCAATGGTGGAACAAACTCCCTCACGACGCCAGGTCAGCGGAGTCAATCACCACCTTCCGGAGACACCTGAAACCCCACCTCTTTAAGGAATACCTAGGATAGGATAAAGTAATCCTTCTAACCCCCCCCCCCCCCTTAAAAGAGTTAGATGCACTATTGTAAAGTGGTTGTTCCACTGGATATCATAAGGTGAATGCACCAATTTGTAAGTCGCTCTGGATAAGAGCGTCTGCTAAATGACTTAAATGTAAAATGTAAATGTAAGTAGAAAAGTCTATCGGCTTACGTTGTTGTTATTATTAGCGTGTTTTTTTTTTTTTTTTATGTCGAGGAATATTTCCCTTTCCCTGTTCATAGGCGTAACATGAATTTGTGCATGAGGCAGAAATAATGAGATGCGACTTGAGTTTCGCCATCATCTGGAAGACGGCGTCCCTTTTTGGTAAGGGAGAGCGGAAGGATGTTGAGGCGGACCCTCAGTCTGCTGCTCTCTCCCATTAGACTGACCATTAGATGCAGGCACCAGCAAAATACAAATGAAAAGCTTTTTTTTTTTTTTAAATGTATGCGCACTCAGCTGTGCCTCACAAGTAATACAGCAACGGATCTATTGCCAGTGTGATCATATAACCTACCTCAAATTTCGAAATATAATTTTTTTAAATGGCCCAAACAACAATACATTGGTAGGGCAATTCAAGCAAAGCCAATATGCGGTGATAATGTATTGGGCCTATAGCTTACTACAACAACCCAATTGTTACAGTACTGTTTGTAATTGGTTAATATTGCATAGGCTAGATCTCGGCTTGCATTTTGACTCAAAAAGTGATCTTGACTGAGAAAACGTTGGTAGCACTTTTCTGAGCGTTTTCCCTGTTAACACTATCAACGTTTCCCTTTACTGCAGCAATTGTCATCGAATAAATGCAATATTAGCCACTTTCAAATGCAACATACCAAAACAAAACTAACTATGCACAAGATTTTGTTGTAGGCAGAATGCATGGGAGTAAGATTCCATATGCATTGACATATTCTACACAGACCAGTGCACCATAAACAATCAGCGCAGCAGTAGCCATATATGCAAATAGACCATTGTTATATATGGATCTGTGGCATTTACTTTGAACTGGACTGTATTTACAGCATGAGCAGTCGTGAGTAGATGCTGCCTGTTTTGAGATCAGAGAGCTGCATGTAGCCACGTTCTATTAATATATTTAGCTATTTAGTGAGTTATTAGCCCAGTTACAGATCATTTGTAGTTAGCAATAGGGGGGTGATTGCTTCCTACAAGAGCACAAAATATGTACATTTCTAGACATCTTTGAAAAGCAAGTCAGATAAAGAGCTATTTTTTTGGCCTTAAAGGGGCAGTGTTGTATTTTGAGACAGGCTTGAATAAGCTAAGTAACCAATAGGCAGCGGGTAGCAAAATGTGTCTGATTGTCTGTAATAATGCGTTTTACTTTGTAAAGTGGGTTCTTGCACCAAATAACAATAGTTTCAGTCACCTCCTTGTCTGAAGGTCAAGTGGATAAACAGGTTAATGTCAAGCCCTGCATGTTTCTTTCAAATGTCTCATGGAATGTAGGCCTACATTGAACACCACACATTGGCTGCTACTGTAGGCTGAATGATAGAACAGCTATTTCTATGTAAAAATGTTATGAGATGCATTTTCTCCATTGCTTTTTATGGTAGGCCAACATTATGATCAAATAGCCACATTAGCATTCTTGGCCACTGTTAAATCTAACTTAAAAGCAGGTACAGCCTCTGTGTGCTGGAAGTTGCACAGAATTTTCACAACGTTCAAGTTTGCACTCAGCAGACCTGAAATGTACTCAGTGAGTATTTTTTGGGACGGAATTCAAGCAAATGGCAATCGAAGCTGTAGCTAAAAAGTAGTAAGTAGTTAAAAAGTTGCTAAAGTTGTCCGTGATGAGACTTGAACACGCAACCATAAGTTTGCTAGATGTTCCAGTCCTTTCGTTTTTGCCTTAAGTTAGCATATGTCTTAGTTAACCATACCAAATGGAACATATCATACTAATTTGACTGTTCTGGATTTACAATTTCTATGTTATGTATAGTCTATGAGACTAGGCTGCATGTTATGGGTATGCTTGTAATTGGCAAGGACTAGGGAGTTTTTTTCAGATAAAAAGAAATGGGATAGAGCTAAGTACAGGCAAAATACTAGAGGAAAACCTGGTTCAGTCTGTTTTCCAACAGACAATGTGATAGAAATTCACCTTTCAGTAGGACAATAACCTAAAACACAAGAACAAATATACACTGGAGTAGCTTACCAAGACGACATTGAATGTTCCTGAGTGGCCTAGTTACAGTTTTGACTTAAATCGTCTTGAAAATCTATGGCAAGACTTGAAAATGGCTGTCTAGCAATGATGAACAACCAACTTGACAGACCTTGAATATATTGTACAATCCAGGAGCTCTTAGTCTTACCCAGAAAGAGTCACAGCTATAATCACTGCCAAAGGTGATTCTAACATGTATTGACTCATGGGTGTGAATACTTATGTAAATGAGGTATTTGTGCATTTCATTTTCAATACATTTGCAAACATGTCTAAAACAGGTTTTCACTTTGTCATTAGGGGGCATTGTGTGTAGAGATGGTGAGAAAAACACACTCCATAACAGGTTGTTCTACCTGGTAGGTGGCAGCATCTAGGTTAGACAGAGCCACGTAGAGCAGGTTGTTCTGTAGGGTGTAGATCCCAGAAGGAATGGCCAGCTTCAGGGTCTCAATAGGTTTGTGGGCTATCTCCTGCCTCAGAATACTGCTCAGAGCCCGAACACTGTAGCCTGTGCCATACAGGAGAGAGGTGTAGATAGAGGGAAAGTTAGATACCGAGATATAACTTGCATAACCCTTCCATGCGTCTTCCTCTAGGCCTAAATTTATACATAAACACAAAGTCTTATTTTCCTATAATGCAGATGGGAAGTAGACAGCTCTATCCAGACCACTCACTGTGCTCCTTGAAGACGAGCAGCAAACAGGTAATGATCTTCATGAACTCAGCCACCACCACAGCCGAGGAGGCCAGGTAGCGGTGACCGTCCCCCTGCAGGGTGCGGGAGTAGCGCATGGTCAGCACCAGAGAGGTGGTCTGGAACACCAGCACCCCCAGAGACAGGTACTTCAGCCTGGAGGATGCCATGTTGGGGACAGACGGGAGTCAGTCTGCAGGGAGAGGGGACAGTCTTAAAACATTCAAAGGAAGGACCGATGGGTCAAATGGCTGCAACTCTTGCTCCTGTGGTCTGGCACTGGAGACAAGCTTCAGTGGTTGTGAAGAAACATTTGCTCACACTGACACTGTAGCCCAGCAGCCAAGCTGGCCTCTGCCTGCTAGCTAACAAACAGCAACACACAATCCTCTCTTTGTCCATAAGATCAGGGGCACCAGCAAATGCCATACTGACAGTTTCCTTGTCCATCAAAGACGAACTACCTTTCATTTGTAGTGTGAGAGGTGCGTTTGGACCTTCTCATGATTGGATAATCCCTTTCAATGAGGATTAGACAAAACAAGTCAGGCTACATTGAACAAATGACAGAAAGCTAACCATTCAATGATCAACTTAATACTTCAACTTTTAATTCAAAGCAAGTGACACATTCCAAGAAAGTTGGCTAGCTAGCTAGCGCAGGTGTCTAATCATTCATCAACAAGGAAGCAGGCAAGATAACGTTACGCTCGAGACACTGACCCAATCTCATACAGTTTGATAGTGCAAGACTAGTAGACCTACCTGGTAGCACTGGAAAGCTAGCTAGGTAATACAACAGTTGTTGAACTTGAGCCGTAATTCTTCAAGCGAGAGCTATAGTGCTAGCTAATGAGCTCAGCTGTCTGTTAGTAGCTAGTCAGGTAACTTATCCACAGTTCAAGTCCTCGCGTCCATTGACCCAGGCTGGCTAACAGCAACGGGATTCTACCATTGCTCCTTCATACCGATGTTGTTGTCCATAATGCCATAATTGTTGTCTGCGTTATGACAGTATATATTCTAAAGTTGCAACGACATAGCTAAGTCAAAAGCATTTCGTATGATTTTACTTCCTTGTACAGTATTTTTGCTTCCTCATCTGCTCAGAACACCAAGAACTAACCTTCAGCCCGCTCTCTACTGCCGTCTGCTGGATGGGTTGACCATAGAAATAAAATTAATTATATCTCTATCCGGTGGACAGGTTTCTGCTGCAAACTGTGGTGGCATTGTTTGTGAGTTTTAGATGAAACGGCTCTTTCCTATATGTAAGATTTCTGTCTAGGCATCATTCAAGTATGCTCATACTGGCAAGTAAGGTCACATGAAATGTGGTTTGAGGCAACTATGGTTTACATCCTGCGTGTTCCTCCTGGCTCCATTGGTAAAGTTATGGCTTCAATCCCCCCAGAGATCACATACAGTACAGTGAGTGCATACATTTAAACTGTGTAAGTCACTTTGGATAAAATTGTCTGCCAAGCAGCATAATATCAATGCTTTGCTTTGATTGCTTTATCACTGAATTTGTTCAGTGTAATACAGAGCACAATTTGTTGTAATTAAACCGTTGTATTTGTTTTCATTTCTTTAAAAAATTCCTTTGAATAACCATGAATGAATGCCACATGCACAATAGGCAGATGGATCTGAAAAGTCTGACTTTATTTATGTATATAATATGCACTTGATCATTTGTTTGGTTTATTTCAATTAGATAGGTTTTGTTCTTTATAAACAGGTACCTTCTACATTATACAAACATGAGGGGAAACTACTTCATTCATATAACATGTATATGGTTAACAGAAAAATAAAGAACAATAAACATACAAAAATAGTTTATATACAGCATGTAAAAAATAGCCTTGAATAATGAGGCATTTACGTGTAAATACCATTCTCCATGAGCTCTGCTGATTTGATCACGTGGATTGATGGTCCAATGAGCCAAAAGGCCTGGACCCAGAGATAGCACATTGGAAGTCATTTGTAGTGGAGGATATTAAGTGCCAGAGATGGGGAACGGGAAATGACTTTTGTTTGTGGTTTGCTCATAGAGGCACTTTTCACAAAACAATATACCTTATCATAACAGACTTATAATGATTGACTGCAAATCACCTTGTCAGGTGTGAGTGTGTGTATTTGGATCTTGCTCTGTCAAAATACATGAATCTAGAATACATTGTGGCAATAATCTACTTCGATTAGACAATACGTCCAAATGCAACATTTCCAATCAACACTTTAAACTGTGAACAATGTTGTGGATCTACAATGAATTGCAATGAGTTTTTGGCTAACAAGTAAATTTGGTCTTGGAGACATTGATGTTCCATTTAACGGTGCAAAATAGAAACAATCAATGATTGTCTGTAGTCACAGAGTGGTCACATAAGGCTGTGCTCATATGAGAAACATTACGAAAACAAAAATACTCATTACAAAACAAATATCTTAAACATATTCAGACTTGGCTTATGAATCACAAAACAATTAAAGAAGGTGCACCAATACACTGATTGTAATTAAGCAAAAAGGTGATTAAATGATTTTGGGGGAAAAAAGCAACTGCCATATCAAACAAAAAAAGTACAACTTCAGAACCAGTCAAACTGTCGAGAGAAGTGATAATATACAACAATATTCATGTAAAATAGAATAGTAATAACAGCTTTAAAAGTAACAGGTATCATAGTCAAACCTTGTTCTTTAACAGTGGTGACTTACTAAGGTGGTTGGCTTGGTGGTGTCAAGCATATTCATCGTATTGTACACACTATAGTGAAACCCCTATGGTGAAAGACCATCTATAGAGAGACATAGTGCAACATCCAATTATGCCTTTCTCTTTCATCTGGTATTTCATCAGTCACCATATATTATTTTGTATCCATAAACGTACCATAAATGTTAAACTCTTCAGTAACACAGATTCTCCTGACACAGAAACACCACAGCCACAACTTACTAACATCCCTCCCAGGGTGTGGGGGAGTACAGAGGCTACACTGTAACAGAAGCAAGAATGAAAAAGAATACAGTGACTTATATGACAACTATTTACACCACAGTTTAGCTTAGAACCAAACATTGAAGAGATGTATCTATGTTTTTAGCTTGTGTGTATCTTTCTAACCACACGACGACAGCCCCTCAAAATAGCCTCACCACATCCTACTAAGAAACATTCCAGAATACAAATCCTACGTTTTTACTTAAAGAACACAACTTAACATAAGTGAACGGACCCATCATATCAAAGTAGAGTTCATTTTCAAAGAAACATTAGTATGTCATTGGCAGGTCTACATAAAACAAAGTGAATGAAAACGATAAAATGTTAAATGAGCAAATATGTCCTTCAAAAATGTCAAAAATAAGGCTCTGCCAAAAGAAACGGCCCAAAAGGGATGACAAAAAGAAGCCGATTAAGCCAAATGAAGAATATCCAATGTCGATTCTGTCTGGGTGCCTTCTTGAACAGTCCATTTTCCTTACATGACATGATAACTGTTTGGCTCTGGTTCCTTATTTGATTTCTGATGATCAGTCAATTTCAAACTGTCCAAGGTACTCAAACAGTTTTTGGTTTTAGTTAGCAATGCTTAAACCAGACTATACACTCTATCTTTAAGTGCAAAATGGAAGAAAAGCATGTAACAATGAAGTGTAAAAGTGATTACTGTAACCAGAGAGACGATAAGACAAAAACAAATTATGAAAGAAGTGACGGATAAGAGTTTAAGTGTTGTAGTTTAACTACAAAGATCAACAACATTTTTAAGAGTTGGGCGCTTTAAGAGAGTCCTCATTTATACAAACACCTGCATGTTGCCATGCTGATGCTGCTGGGGGTTCTGTTGTGTCTGCTGGGACTGCGGCTGCTCTGGAATATGTGTGTGGCGGGGAGGCGGCAGTGCATGGGGGTTCCCCAGGGGGGTGGGGCTGGTGGTGACGTCAGACCAGTCTGAGTTGGAGTGGGGGGAGGAGGAGGACCAGGGGTCAGGGGACTCGGGGGAGGGGGTGAGGTACGGGTGCTCACTGGGCGGGTGAGCCGGGTGCCCCGGGGTGGTGCCCTCCGAGCCAGCGGTGGCGTAGCTGTGCTGAGAGGGAGGGGTGGGGTACTTATCCACGGGGCTCTGGATAGCCTGATATGGAGGGAGCTGCTGGCGGGACTGGCCGTCATGCACCATGCCGTGGCTGTGGGCCAGGCTGTGAGAGTGGGGGAGGCTGTGGGACAGGCTGTGCTGGAGGCCCACGCCGGGCATCTGGTACATCATGCCCTGGGTGCAGTGCAGGTGAGTAGGGCCCTGCTGAGAGCGGGGCTGGCCCTGGTTTTGCCCCTGTGACTGCACCTGCCCAGGCTGGGGCTGCTTCAGCAGGGCCTGCCCGCCCCCCGGTGCCATCATCTGGAAGGTAACGATGGGAGGCAGTTGCTCGCGGCTCATGGTGACATTCATGGGGGTGAGCAGGCCTTGGCCGTGGTGCTGGGAAATACCAGAATGGCCGTTACCCATCTGCTGGGGGAGGAGGCTGAACATGTGGCCGCCGTATCCATGCTTCAAACCCAGCCAGCTCTGCTGTTGGCCCAGCATGTGGCTGACGGGAGGCAGCAGGGGCCTAGAGGAGGGGCTGCTCAGGAGAGGAGGAGACTTGGCCGTGTTGGATGCCACGGCAGCATCTCCTGTGTACGAGTGTGGAGACTCCAGGGAGTCCACAGGAGACATGGTGACTGAGCTCTCTGACAGCCCTCCTGCAGCTTTAGTGCCGTTGCCATTGGCTCCTCCAACAGCTCCCACTGCAGGCCCTTCTCCTCCTGTTGGCTTCTTCCTCCGCTTAGCCTTCATGTCTTTCAGCTCTTTGGCTGTACCCCCGCCCGAACCTCCAACCTTCCCCCCTCCCCGCCTGCTCTTCTTGCCCTGGGGCCCGGGCCGCATGCCCATGTAGCCCGCTCCGTTGCCCCCACAGACCCGGGAGTGTCCCACTCCCCCGCCCATGTGGTTGGGGCCGTTGTGAGGGCTGTGGACCAGGTTGTACTGATCGAGCAGACGTACAATGTCGTGGTGCATGCGCTCCTGTGCGGTGTCACGGGGCAGCCGGTCCAGGTGGTCTGTGATGTCCCTATTAGAGTAGTGGTCCAGCAGAACCTGGGCCGCCTCAAAACTACCCTCTCTGGCTGCCAGGAACAATGGGGTCTCCTCCTGGATGAACACAACAGGCAAAACAACCCATGAAGACATGTAAATGTGCAAAGCTAATAAAAAATGATACTAAAGTGATAGAATATGGGACAAAGCTTGACATAAAAGCTACGTTTGAGGTAGGAAAACTCGTGCAAAAACAGGACGGGGATGTGAAATACAAACCTTGTTGTCCTGCATGTCTCTGTTGGCTCCATTCTTCAGCAGCACTAGGGTGGCCTCCACATTGTTCACAGCAGCTGCCCAGTGCAGGGCAGACTTACCTGAGAGAGAAAGAGAGAGAGAGAGAGAGAGAGAGAGAGAGAGAGAGAGAAAGAATACTGGTCATTGAGACAAATATGCAAAATTGCTCTGTTATGGTTCTCGAGCAATAGCATGACGGAAATGCAAATGACAAAACCGCAACGCAAACTAAAGACCCAGCTCTAATCGTACTATAATGGTAATTGGACTCCATTCCCATTCGTTTCCCTATTTCTTGCTCTGTATGGCACCACTCAGTGAGAAAATGGCTAAAACAATATTTCCTATGTATAGTATTACTGAACAGTTAGTCTCAGTTTAGGACAAGTCTCTCATCCCAATGTGATTAACTGTATAAAATAATGTAAAAACATACAGGGGTCTTTCCAACCTTTTCTAGCATGAGAGCAACATTTTTTTTAAGCTTTCAATTTGGCACATTCTTCTCTTCTCCCCTACAACTCTTCCCCAGGTCCTTAGTATACAATTGAAAGTAGTGCACTATGTTTTCTGCCAATATACCTGGTAAAATAATGGGCCCCTAGGGGACCCTATCAAATCTGGTATTTTTCCCCAAATGCAGTTTCATATTTTCCCAAATTATGTTCTCAGTTTTATTTTTCCTGGTTTCAGATTTAGTTCGTTTTTCACTCAAAATTACAATTGTTCATTGAGAAACAATGAAATTGGATGTTCTGAGTCCATGTCAATGCTTAAATCACACCGGAAGACACGTTTTTGGGGTCTGAAAGAAAACTAACACATTTAAATCTTTTGATTTATTTCCCCTTTAATTGCACATCTAACGAGTGAGGAATGTTCCATCTAATGTGCCGGTCTAGCGATGGTTCTGTACTGCCGATGCTAATTTCATTGCAAAGTTAGCAAATAACAATAGATACAAAATATATACTTAAGCCTGGTAAGCCTACTTTGCAGCTAACTTTTAATTGAGGATTTGGGGAAAGTATTTCGGTCAACCCACAAGATAGTTGTCACATCAACTGGCTACACACGGAGTGATAGACAAAAGCACACAACACACAGACAGACAGACTGGGGCAATATTGCTGGAAATTAATTGGCAGATATTGTGTTAGATTTGGCTATTTAAGCCAATAGTGGCTAACCAGGGGTGGGATAATGTCAGTGTTGCATTGATTAGATAGTAGCTGGGACCCTGCGGTGTCTGATACTTGTGTGATTTGTTGATGATAGTTTGAGATTTTTTTCCCGAGCTACTCATATGTGGGCTGCGAGCTACTGGTAGCTCACGATCAACCTGTTAGAGACCCTTGATATACAATATACATGTAAAAACAATGCCAGGGCTCACCGTGGTCGTCGACAGCATTGATGTCCGCGTGGCAGTGGACCAGTTCCTCCACCATGCCCTCCACAGCCAGCCTGGCAGCCAGGATCAGAGGTGTGGTGCCATCGTTCATCCTGGCATCCAACTCGGTGGCCCGGTTACGGATCAGGATCTGAGAACGGAACAGAGTGTTAACTCAATAAGCTCAATATGATTTTTCAACCTTTGCCCATGTGAGCACAGTACCAGCACTAGTTAATCTACTGCTCTAATAAGAGTGTCTTTTAAGCCTCTTACCTGGAACACTCCCTGGGCATCGGCTGCCACAGCAGCGTGGAGAGGTGTGCGACCCATGTTGTCGTGAGCATTGGCATCTGCCCCAGCATCCAGCAGCCTTTTGGCAGCATCGGCCCGGGCGTAGCGAGCAGCCAGGTGGAGTGCCGTCTCACCGGTGCGATCTGTCTGGGCTATGAGTGTTGCACCCTGGGTGATGAGGTCTGAGATGACGTTGGGTCCCGGCTCATCTCCCCCACTCTCCTCTTCCTCCTCTGCCTGCAGGCCGCAATCAGACGCCCCTCCGTTTCGTAGAGAAGCCAGCATCAGGGGGGTAAAGCCATCTGGAAGAGAATTTTCCAATTTGGTTCAGAGTAAAAAATTATACAGTTACACCAAGGGCAATCAGTCAGGTATCCTTATACTTGATTGACAACAATCCTAATCAACCTTAAACTCTACCTGGTCCTTTGACATTGACATCAAGGCAGTCTGCTTCCAGATCAGCCTGTGGTGGAGTGAGAGAGATGTCAGCAGCCTTGTGGTGTTGTAAAGTCCACTCCCGTCGGTCCACTCCTCCATCCACACCCAGTGGCAGCAGGGGCTTGTCCTCAGTCTGGGGGAGAGGAGATGTTGAGATACTAACTGAATACATCATGCTGGTATGCAACTGGTGAGCCTTCTGACCCAAAATGTCTCTCTCCTTTCTCATTCTCACCCTTGGTTTCTTGGGCGGAGCCTCCTCTTCCATCCATCTCTGGCCTCCGTCCATCATCCCTCCATCCTGGGTCTTGAAGTTCCTGCAGGGAGGAGAGGAAGAAGAGGACAGGGTGTGGATCAGGAGAATGAGGCTCTACATTATGGTACATTGGTCAAACATTTTTCTCAGTTCAGTACCAGTTTGAACATACAGTACTGTATGGAGGTACACTATTTGTCTTCATTCCCAGTATAGTGCCGAAATGTAATATAAACAAAAAAAGCACAACATGTGAAGTTGCTGGTCTCATGTTTCATGAGCTGAAATAAAAGTTATGGACATCGAACATGATTGCATTTTATTGATGGCAATTTGAATGCACAGAGAAACCATGACGAGATCCTGAGGACCATTGTTGTGCCATTCATCCACGCCATCACCTCATGTTTCAGCATGATAATGCACAGATCTATGTCGCAAGGATCTGAACACAATTCCTGTAAGCTGAAAATGTCCCAGTTCTTCCACGGCCTGCGTACTCACCAGAGATGTCACCCAATGTGCATGTTTGGGATGCTCTGGATTGACGTGTACGACAGCGTTTCAGTTCCCGCCAATATCCAGCAACTTAGCACAGCCATTGAAGAGAAGTAGGTCAACATTCCACGTGCCACAATCATCAGCCTGATCAACTCTATGTGAAGGAGATGTGTCGCACTGCATGAGGCAAATGGTGGTCACACCAGATACTTACTGGTTTTCTGATCCACACCCCCACTTTTTTTAAAGGGTATCTGTGACCAACAGATGCATATTTTGTTTATTTTTAAAATTTATTTTACCTTTATTTAACTAGGCAAGTCAGTTCAGAACAAATTCTTATTTTCAATGACGGCCTAGGAACAGTGGGTTAACTGCCTTGTTCAGGGGCAAAACGACAGATTTGTACCTTGTCAGCTCGGAGATTTGAACTTGCAACCTGCTAGTCCAACGCTCTATCCACTAGGCTACCCTGCCGGCGACTATCTGTATTCAGAGTCATGTGAAATCAATAGATTAGGGCCTATTGAATTTATTTCAATTGACTGATTTCCTTATATGAACTGTAACTCAGTAAAATCTTTGAAATTGTCGTATGTTGCGTTTATATTTAGTTCAGTATATACAGTGCATTCGGAAAGTATTCAGACCCCTTGACTTTTTCCACATTTTGTTACATTACAGCCTTATTCTAAAATGGATTAAAAATATATATATTATCCTCATCAATCTACACACAATACCCCATAATGACAAAGCGAAAACAATTATTTTGAATTTTTTGCAAAACCAAAACAGGAATACCTTATTTACATAAGTATTCGGACCCTTTGCTATGAGACTTGAAATTGAAATTTATTGGAGTCCACCATGAATCCATCATGATTAGACATGATTAGAAAGGCACCCACCTGTCTATATAAGGTCCCACAGTTGACAATGCATGTCAAATCAAAAACCAAGCCATGAGGTCGAAGGTATTGTCCGTAGATCTCCGAGACAGGATTGTGTCGAGGGACAGATCTGGGGAAGGGTACCAAAACATGTCTGCAGCATTGAAGGTCCCCAAGAACACAGTGGCCTCCATCATTCTTAAATGGAAGAAGTTTGGAACCACCAAGAACCTTCCTAGAGCTGGCTGCCCGATCAAACTGAGCAATTGGGGGAGAAGGGCCTTGGTCAGGGAGGTGACCAAGAACCCGATGGTCACTCTGACAGAGCTCCAGGGTTCCTCTGTGGAGATGGGAGAACCTTCCAGAAGGACAACCATCTCTGCAGCACACCACCAAACAGGCCTTTATGGTAGAGTGGCCAGACGGAAGCCACTCCTCAGTAAAAGGCACATGCAGTCCGCTTGGAGTTTTGCCAAAAGGCACCTGAAGGACTCTCAGACCATGAGAAACAAGATTCTCTGGTCTAATGAAACCAAGATTTAACTATTTGAACTTAAAGCGTCACGTCTGGTTGAAACCTGGCATCATGCTATGGAGATGTTTTTCAGCGGCAGGGACTGGGAGACTTGTCAGGATCAAGGGAAAGACGAACGGCGTAAAGTACAGAGAGATCCTTGATGAAAACCTGCTCCTGCTCCTGAGCACTCAGGACCTCAGACTGGGGCAAAGGTTCACCATCCAACAGGCCTTTTGTTAGGCCGTCAATGTAAATAAGAATTTGTTCTTAACTGACTTGCCTAGTTAAATAATGGTTCAATACATTTTTTAACAACCCTAAGCACACAACCAAAACAACACAGGAGTGGCTTCAGGACAAGTCTCTGAATGTCCTTGAGTGGACCAACCAGAGCCCGGACTTGAACCCGATCGAACATCTCTGGAAAGACCCGAAAATAGCTGTGCAGCGACGCTCCCCATCCAACCTGACAGAGCTTGAGAGGATCTGCAGAGAAGAATGGGAGATATTCCCCAAATACAAGTATGCCAAGCTTACCCAAGAAGACTTGAGGCTGTAATCGCTGCCAAAGGTGCTTCAATGAAGTGAAGGGTCTGAATACTTAAGTAAATGTGATTTCATTTTTCTTTTTAAATATACAAATATGCTCAAATGTATGGGGTATTGTGTGTAGATTGATGAGGAAAAAACAAAAACAAAACAAAACAACAAAACAAAACAAAAATGTAATACATTTTAAAATAAAGCTGTAAAGTAACAGAATGTGGAAAAATTCAAGGGGTCTGAATACTTTTCGAATGCACTGTATATATAGACCATACGCAGGCCCTGGTCAAAAGTAGTGCACTGTACAGGGAATAGGGTGCCATTTCGGACACAACCTCTGTCTTTTCTACACTCACTTCATGCCGAAGTCGTCCTGGCCCAGGGGCTCTCTCCTCTTGTCGTCTTTCTTGGCCAGGAAGCCATCGGGGAGCCAGAGGATGCCGTGTTTGCGTTTCCTCTTGGCGGCCAGCACACCCAGCACCAGGATGAGCAGGATGATGACAGCTGCTCCCACAGCCAGGTACAGCATGAAGGGGGGCTTCTGGGGGTCCATATGGTCACCTGGAGGAGGAGACATGGAGCTCTTAACTAGGTGACGCTATCCGAAATGGGCTCTGCATTCAGAGCATGAGTAACGGAGCAAAGTGTCCATTTTTACCAAAGAACATGATAAGTAAGTTTAATCAGGTCTGTACTCAAAGATTATGAAGTGTGTGCTGATGTAACATTACCATTAGGGTGGTTTAGAGGTGTCACAATGGGAAAAAGTAGAGGGACTTACTGTCGACAGAGACCACAGGGTAGGGCAGCGCAGACTTCAGGTACTCTGCAGCTATGAAAGATGCAGCCAGCTCTGTGCTGGAGAAACAGTCCATGGAGCTCTCAGCACACTCTCGGTTATCGATCTCCAGGTAAACCTTAGACCTGCAACAAACACACACAACTTCGGTGAGGCTTACTTCACAACATGGAGGACTATACACACTTAATCTTATCTAGCAGTGAAAGAGAGAGAGACAGTCAGGATAAAGACATCTCCTTACCCGATAACCTCCTTGTCCAGCTCCCGTTTGCCTCTACGTTTCATTGTAGCAGACTGTCCTTCAATGGCGTTGTCGTGCTCCAGGCCATAGTAAGGATACACCATGAGTTTCTGCTGGGCGTCCATCTTGACACGGAGGTTGGTGTGCAGCAGGGTTCCCAGGGAGCGCAGGAAGCCTCTCACGTCTCCCAGCAGCTCCTCAGGCTGCAGTAACACTACAATCACCAGCGTGCCGTCAACCACCTTAGCAGGGGTGTCCTCAGAGCAGTCCAGGCCGTCCCAGCCACATGCCTCTGTGTTACAGCTCTTGTCACAGATCTTGTTGGCATAGTGGTCCGCACAGTAGTCATCATACCTGTAGATAGGAAAGGGGAGAGGGAGGGGTTAGGGAATTTAGAAGACACTAGGAGTTCCTATGGGTTAAAAAGCATTTAAATCAGAATTTATTGTATACATTTTCTTGTAATAATCTTAATAATCTCTTAATAAGACATATACACTCAGTGGCCAGTTTATTAGGTTCACAATAATGGCTCGCTCCTACAGACAGTGAGTCACTTGGCCGTGGCTTGTTATATAAAGCAGACAGGCATCAAGGCATTCAGTTACTGTTCGATTGAACGTTAGAATGGGCAAAACGGGTGATCAACAACACTGGACAATTGAGGAGTGGAAAAACACTGCCTGGTCCGATGAATCCCAGTTCTTGTTGCGTCATGCTGATGGCTGATGAGTCAGGATTTGGCGTAAGCAGCATGAGTCCATGGCCCCATCCCACCTGGTGTCAACAGTACAGGCTGGTGGCGGTGGTGTAATGGTTTGGGGAATGTTTTCCTGACACACGTTAAGGTCCCTTGATACCAATTGAGCAACATTTCCATGCCCTGAAGAATTCAAGCTGTTCTGGTGGCAAAGGGGGGTTTGACCCGGTACTAGATGGGTGTACCTAATAAACATGTGTATTGATGTGTTTATGTTGTTAACAACTCTTGTACATACTTGCAGTAGGACTTTGTGCTCTCTTGACACTCAAAGCTGTCGAAGAGGCAGCCAGAGTTGTCACACTCGTGGTCACAGCGGCCGTTGCGGAACAGCTCCCAGCAGGGCACGGAGGCGGTGCAGTTGACCCATGGCCGGCGCCAATGTAGAGAACAGTCCCCTCCGTCCCACTGGCACTCATGGTTGTTGCACTGCGGGTCACACACCTTATCCCCGGACCGCTGCTCACACTCTACATAAGGGCAGGAGGGGGTGCGGGGGGACTGGTCGAAGATGACATTCTCACAGTGCCTGCCTGAGAAGTGGGCTGGGCAGCGACAGCTGTACTGGTATGGGTTGTGTGGGTCCTTCATACAGGTGCCTCCATTCAAACAGGGCCGGTTCTGGCAGCTGTGGACGGTCTCGCAGCGCGACCCACTGAAGCCTGGCTGGCAACGGCAGTGCAGATGACCACCCTGAGAATCCTGGCAGTGCCCACCGTTCTGACAACGCAGCTGGGCACAGTTGTAGCCCTCTACCTCTCCACAGTTGAAGCCAGTGAAACTCTGAGTAAAGAGATGAGACAGAGAAGGCGTCAGACATGTGAACTGACTGGCTGGACAGACACCTGTGGACTGGGTTTTACATTCATAACATACATTCCTGCAGTTGACTAGTCAGAAAACCTGTGAGAATGTTTGGTCTCTTCCTAGAACACTGCTGTTTCTCAGTCATACCTGAACTATGTTGTCTCACCCTCTGAAGCAAAGGTAAGAATAAGGAGGAGAATGGTTAGTAGTTAGGAAAACAAGCCAGTAGTGAAAGAATAGACACTCAGCCACTCACTCCATAGCTACATTTGAGGTAAATACAATGTTATACAGCACAATGCAATATCAATGGGGCTGCCAATCCATTCAAAATAAAGAGATAAAGATCAGCAAGCTGGTACATGGAATAATTAGAAACACAGCAGTCTGGCAATTGGAAAACCAACATTGTAAAAGGGTAGAGTAACATTATAATGACTTACTGGTTGACAGGTGCATGAGTATCCATGCACTGAGCTCATGTTCATGGAACAGGTGCCACTGTTATGGCACGGCTTAGACTGGCACAGATCCACCATGGACTCACAGAGGCGTCCTAAAAAAGAGACAGATGTCATGTTACACAGCATGAGTGTGGGGTAAGCTAGATAACAGTTGTTGATGTGTCGTATAACATATACAGAGGGGTGTAGTTCTCTACCTGTGTAGCCTAGGCGACAGCGGCACTGGTAGTCGTTGACCAGCTGCACACAGTCCAGGCTGCCAGGAGAGTGACAGGGTCCAGAGAGACACTCATTGACGTCCCCCTCACAGTGCTCCCCAGCGAAGCCAGGGGGGCAGGAGCAGGTGTAGCGGCCCACCCCATCCATACACTGGCCCCCGTTCAGACAGCGAGGCCCCCAGGAGCCAGGCTTGGGAGCACAGTCGTCCATGTTCACCTCACACTGAACACCTAGAGGGGGAGAGGAGAGAGAGGAAAGAGAGGAAAGAGAGAGGGGAAAGAGAGAGGCAAGAGAGAGGGGAAAGAGGGGAAAGAGGGAGGGGAAAGAGAGAGGGGAAAGAGAGAGGGGAAAGAGAGAGGGGAAAGAGAGGAAAGACCATCGGTTGAAAGGTCAGGGTTGTAGTTGTACATTAAGTAAAACCAATGTGCCAGAAAACAAGAGAGCGAAAGAGATAGATAAAACAAGAAATAATCTTCTGGTATCTGCTTACCATGTGTACCAGGTGGGCAGGCGCAGGAGAAGCGGTTGATGAGGTTGATGCAGGTTCCTCCATGACGACAAGGGTTAGAGTGACACTCATCCACGTCATACTCACAGTTCACCCCCTGGTAGCCAGCCTTGCACTGGAACAGAGACACATTGTTAGATGTTCACACACACACACGCACACGTACGCACACACACACACAAAACTTACCATACACTCATATGTGCCCTGGTAGTCCATGCAGGTGGCTCCGTTGCGGCAGGGGTTGGACTGGCACTCGTCCACAGTCTTGTCACAGTAGCTGCCTGTGTAGCCAGGCTGGCACTGACACTGGTGGGCATTACCGACGTTCACACAGCACCCCATGTGCTTACACACCATCTCCACTGGAATACCTGACAGAGATACACACACACACAACATATTAGCCATAATCAGCATGGTTTACTTAAGCAATATGGCCCGAGGAGGTGTGGTATATGGCCAATATATCACAGCTAAGGACTGTTCATAAGCACGACGCAATGTGGAGTGCCTGGACACAGCCCTTAGCCGTGGTATTTTGGCAATATACCCCGAGGTGCCTTATTGCTATTATAAACTGTTTTCCAACGTAAGTAGAGCAGTAAAAATAAATGTTTTGTCATACCCATGGTATATGGTCTCATATACCACGGATTCCAGCCAATCAGCATTCAAGGCTCGAACCACCCAGTTTATACCACGGGTATGACAAAATATTTAGTTTTACTGCTCTAATTACGTTGGAAACCAGTTTATAATAGCAATAAGGCTCCTCGGGGGTTTGAGATATATGGACAATACACCCATAGCTGTGTCCAGGCACTCTGCGATGCGTCGTGCATAAGAACAGCCCGTAGCCATGTATATTAGCCATATACCACACCTCTTTGGGCCTTATTGCTTAAATATACCACGGCTGTCAGCCAATCAGTATTCAGGGCTCGAACCACCCAGTTTATAAATACCTTTATATCGTCATGTTCTTTATATTCATCCATCTGTCTTTGTAAACATGTCATTTGATTAAAGGGATAGTTTGGTATTTTGTCAATGAGGCCGTTTATCTACTTCCCCAGAGTCTGATGAACTCGTGGAGACCATTTTTATGTATCTGCATGCAGTTTGAAGGAAGTTGATAACAAGTCATCGCTAGTTAGCACTGGCTCGCAAAACTACCTTTAACTTCCTTCAGAGTGGACGCAGATACATAAAAATGGTTAAGCTGACTCTTGGGAAGTAGATAATGTGCCTCATTGCCACAATCCTGAACTTTCCCTTTGATTGACTGTAGGCTATTTGACCGTTTACTGAGAGAGGTGACTGAATAAAACACAGTGGATTGTAGAGACATGGAATGCTCACCATTCCGAGCAGCATAGTCCTGACAGGACATGTTGGGGACGTCACAGTACAGACCAGTCCAGCCCACAGGACAGTGACATGACCAGGTGGTCTGTGACTGGGAACAGGACCCTCCGTTCCTGCACAGTGGCTGGCTACACAAGTTCACAAAGTTCTGCAATGGGACAAATGGAGGAGGTTGATGCTAGTGTTGATTTTCATATGAAGAACCAGACAAAGAGAGATGTCATAATCAGATACCTTTAAAAAAAAAGTTCAACGCCATTTTACACATTCTCTCTCTACCTGGCAGTTCTGCCCGTTGTAGCCTACAGGGCAGGTGCAACGGTAGGATCCTAGGCCGTCTGTACAGGTCCCTCCGTTCTTACAGGGCTGAGAGTCACACTCATTCTGCTCATACTGACAGAAGGTCCCGTAGAAACCAGGACGACAACGACACGAGAAGGTGTTGATGTCGTCAACACAGGTCCCGTTATTCAGACAGGAACTGAGGGAAATAGAGGGAGAGAGAGAGAGAGAGAGAGAGAAAGATATGTGGTCACACATGATGGAAGTCTTTGCGTTTTGCAAAGGAAATCAATTTTCAATACTTGTTTCTAAATGCATCCCAGTCCACATGTAGCCACATATCAAAAAAGAAAACTCATTGAAGAATAATTTTGAGTGAATCAACTTTAAACACTTTAACACAGTGACTGTAGTTACAGTCCTTTGTAACCCACCTCTCAGTGCATTCTGGGATGTTGTGTTCACATAGGATTCCGTCGAAGCCTGGCCGGCACTCGCAGACGAAGCTGTTGACGTAGTCCTGGCACACGGCTCCGTTCCGGCACGGTTGACTGGCACACTCATCCATCTCTGCCTCACAGCGCTCCCCATCAAACCCTGGCCGGCAGTCACAGGAGAATCCTCCCACTCCATCCACACAGGAACCGCCGTTCAGACACGGGTCTGAGAGAGAGCGAGAGAGAGAGAAAGAGAGAGAGACAAGAAGTTCAACAGACCCACAATAGAAGCTGTTTGTGAAGATCGATACATTAGCTCCAGAGAGGAGTACAGTACACAAGATGCTCGGGCTATCCGTGGGAGTGTGCACAAGAGCTGGGTGATAACTCACTGGGGGAGCAGTCATCGATGTTGGTCTGGCAGTTGAGACCGCTGTAGCCTGGCTGACACTTGCACACGTAGCTGCCCTGGCTGTTGATGCAACGGGCGCTGTTCTGACACGGGTTCTTCCTGCACTCATCCACATCCTCAGTGCAACGAGGGCCTATTCAAACATCCCATTTTAATGAACATCATGGTAGAAAATCTCTCCAACACTCACACCTTTACCCTCTGTGTGAATACACACCTTGCCAGCCGCTGGGACATCTACAGGTGTAAAAGGTGTAGTCTGGGGTTGGCTGACACACACCTCCCCGCTCACATGGATGAGACGCACAGGGAACCAACTCCTCCTCACAGTGTTTTCCTGTGGACACAATATTGTTCATTTCCAAAATGCCCATGATACAATCAACGTCAACTCCACCAGAGGGAATATGTCCTGGGTAGTACCGTAGAGCGGATGGTATTGTTACCTGAGTACGGAGCGGCACACAGGCAGGTGTAGCTGTTGACTCCGTCCACACAGGAACCATGGTTCTCACACGGGCTTGATGCACACTCCTCTATGTTGACCTCGCAGTTCACACCTGAGGGGAGAGGGAGGAAGGAAATTAGTGGGGTTTTAAATAAAACGGCGAACAGAATAACACTTGACTCTATTGAGGACTGCAGTATAATGGGATCATCTGTATAATGAATAAATTATTTAGAAAAGCCTGATTCAGACCTGTGAATCCGGGGCGACACTGGCAGGAGTATCCGTTGAGTCTGTCCACACAGCTGCCACTGTGCTGGCAGGGGCTGGACTGGCACTCATCCTTCTCCTGGTCACAGTGCTGCCCCACCCAGCCAGACTCACACTCACAATGGTACCTACACACAGACCAAGGGAGGGAGTAAGGGTTCATGACAGACAGAGAGTAACCTAAAGTATGCATTTCTATCATATGAACTATGTGTTGGAGCCCAGGAAGATCAGCTGACGTCATGGTGTCAGCTAATGGGGCTACTAATACAATTCAACATTTTCATTCATATAACCTGAAATCATATATGTCAGAGAGAAAGAGATAAGGTGAGGAGAGGCGTACCCGCTCTGCTGCTCTACACAGTCTCCGTGTACACAGGGCTGGGGGGCACAGTGGTCGGTGCCAGAGTGGCACAGGGGGCCGTGGGTGCCAGGGGGGCACTGGCAGATGAAGCCGTTCACCTTGTCTACACATGTGCCACCACTCATACACGGGCTGGAATTACACTCATTGATGTCCACGTCACATTTTGCACCTGAGAGAAATAATCCAGAAATTACTTAATTAATTCACTGGAAAAATCAAGCATGTACTGTCATTAACATGGAGAAGCATCTGAATAGTTGAGAGGGAAAAGTATGTGTGTTTACCTGTGTACCCTGGAGCACAGACACACTTGTACTCATTGATCCCATCCTGGCACTCCCCATACTCACAGGGGTTACTGGCGCAGTCATCAACATTGATCTCACAGTTCACCCCTGAGAAGAAAACCAGAAGATAAACCATTTAGCTTTGATGCAAATGTAAGAAAGGAAGGAAGGATGCATTTGGAAGCTTTTTGAATAGGCACTCCATTACAAAAGTTAGCTGCAGTTCCAATGGCATCCACCAGGGGGAGCAGTGGACTAGCTGACCGTGTTTAACAGGCGTGTTCCAAAGACAGTGAGCTAGCTGAGCGAGTGAAAGTATGTGACCTAAGCTGTCTCCTGTGCGCGCGTGCATGCGTGCGTGCGTGCGTGCATGCGTGCGTGCGTGCGTGCGTGCGTGCGTGCGTGCGTGCGTGTGTACAGTACCAGTGCACTGGCCTGCACAAATCCCCCAGGCCAGGGCAGCGTGCTGGGCAGAGCAGAGCTGGGCCTACCCTTATGACTGATCCCCTCCTGTCTGAGTGCTCTGAGCTGAGAGCTCTGCTCTACCCTGCAGGAAGCCACTTCTACTCCACAGAACAGAGTAGGAACTGCTGGTGTTTCAAGTTCACAGGAGCACAGCACAGAGCTTTGGGGCTGACAGCACTGAGTGAGCAGCAGTTAAAAGGGTCAGTTGGAGATACATAACAAACACCAATTAAGTCATGGTCTACTACAGTTTCACAAACTAGAAATCAGTCATGGTCTAGAGTCTAGACCAAAGTTTCACAAATAGTACGTAGACAGAGATGCACCGTCCACACCGCACAGTGTATGTGAGTTTTTTTGTTTGCCCAAACATTCTGTTATTGCACTGGTTTCCCCTTATTACGAACGTTTTTGTAACCCAAAAACAAAGAAATACGAAAAATATTTCACCCATTCTTTCGCTGCGCTCACCTGAGGTGCCAGGCAGACAGTTGCACTGGTACTTGTTGACTAGGTCGATGCACCGTCCGCGGTTCTGGCAGGGGTTGCTGTGGCACTCCATGACCTGGATGTTACATATGGAGCCGGTGTAGCCCGGGTCGCAGTCACAGGAGAAGGTGGCGATGCCATCACGACACACACCATGGTGGCAGGGCTCCGGGTCACAGTCATCTATGTTCTCCTTACACAGTGGCCCATAGAAGCCTGGGGAGAGAAACCACACATTGAGTTACGGTTAAATATTCCCTGTGTTAAAGCTTTAGTTTAGACATCATGGTTTTAACATGCAAGAAATATATATACATATACAGTTGAAGTCGGAAGTTTACATACACTTAGGTTGGAGTCATTTAAACTCGTTTTTCAACCACTCCACATATTTCTTGTTAACAAACTATAGTTTTGTCAAGTCGGTTAGGACATCTACTTAGTGCATGACACAAGTCACTTTTCCAACAATTGTTTACAGAGAGATTATTTCACTTATAATTAACTGTATCACAATTCCAGTGGGTCAGACGTTTACATACACTAAGTTGACTGCGCCTTTAAACAGCTTGGAAAATTCCTGGCTTTAGAAGCTTCTGATAGGCTAATTGACACCATTTGAGTCAATTTGAGGTGTACCTGTGGATGTATTTCAAGGCCTACATTCAAACTTAGTGCCTCTTTGCTTGACATCAAGTGAAAATCAAAAAGAAATCAGCCAAGACCACAGAGAAAAAATTGTAGACCTCCACAAGTCTGGTTCATACTTGGGAGTAATTTCCAAACGCCTGAAGGTACCACGCTCATCTGTACAAACAATAGTACGCAAGTATAAACACCATGGGACTACGCAGCCGTCATACCGCTCAGAAAGGAGACGCTTTCTGTCTCCTAGAGATGAACGTACTTTGATGCGAAAAGTGAAAATCAATCCCAGAACAACAGCAAAGGACCTTGTAAAGATCCTGGAGGAAACAGGTAAAAAAGTATCTATATCCACAGTAAAACAAGTCCTATATCGACATAACCTGAAAGGCCGCTCAGCAAGGAAGAAGCCACTGCTCCAAAACCGCCATGGGGGTGGCAGCATCATGTTGTGGGGGTGCTTTGCTGCAGGAGGGACTGGTGCGCTTCACAAAATAGATGGCATCATGAGGGAGGAAAATGATGTGGATATATTGAAACAACATCTCAAAACATCAGTCAGGAAGTTAAAGCTTGGTCGCAAATGGGTCTTCCAAATGGACAATGACCCCAAGCATACTTCCAAAGTTGTGGCAAAATGGCTTAAGGACAAGAAAGTCAAGGTATCGGAGTGGCCATCACAAAGCCCTGACTTCAATCCTATAGAAAATTTGTGGGCAGAACTGAAAAAGTGTGTGCAAGCAAGGAGGCCTACAAGCCTGACTCAGTTACACCAACTCTGTCAGGAGGAATGGGCCAAAATTCACCCAACTTATTGTTGGAAGCTTGTGGAAGGCTACCCAAAACATTTGACCCAAGTTAAACAATTTAAAGGCAATGCTACCAAATACTAATTGAGTGTATGTAAACTTCTGACACACTGGGAATGTGATGAAAGAAATAAAAGCTGAAATAAATCATTCTCTCTACTATTATTGACATTTCACATTCTTACAATAAAGTGGTGATCCTAACTGACCTAAAACAGGGAATTTTTACTAGGATTAAATGTCAGGAATTGTGAAAAACTGAGTTCAAATGTATTCGGCTAAGGTGTATGTAAACTTCCAACTTCAACTGTATGCATGTGTGTGTGTATATACACACACACACAGTACCAGTCAAAAGCTTGGACACACCTACTCATTCAAGGGTTTTTCGACATTTTACTATTTTCTACATTGTAGAATAATAGTGAAGACATCAAAACTATGAAATAACACATATGGAATATTGTAGTAACCAAAAAAATAGTTAAACAAATCAAAATATATTTTATATTTGAGATTCTTCGAAGTAGCCACCCTTTGCCTTGATGACAGCTTTGCACATTCTTGGCATTCTCTCAACCAGCTTCATGAGGTAGTCACCCAGAGTGCATTTCAATTAACAGGTGTGCCTTGTTAAAAGTTCATTTGTGGAATTTCTTTCCTTCTTAATGCGTTTGAGCCATTCAGTTGTGTTCTGACAAGGTACGGGTGTCTCAACGTCAACAGTGAACAGGCGACTCCGGGATGCTGGCCTTCTAGGCAGAATTCCTAATTCCTAATCTTAATCTTTTCTTTTTATTGGCCAGTCTGAGATATGGCTTTTTGTTTGCAACTCTGCCTAGAAGGCCAGCATCCCGGAGTTGCCTCTTCACTGTTGACGTTGAGACTGGTGTTTTGCGGGTACTATTTAATGAAGCTGCCAGTTGAGAACTTCTGAGGCTTATTTTTCTCAAACTAGACACTCTAATGTACTTGTCCTCTTGCTCAGTTGTGCACTGGGGCCTCCCAATCCTCTTTCTATTCTGGTTACAGACAGTTTGCGCTGTTCGGTGAAGGGAGTAGTACACAGCATTGTATGAGATCTTCAGTTTTTTTGCAATTTCTCACATGGAATAGCCTTCATTTCTCAGAACAAGAATAGACTGACGAGTTTCAGAAGAAAGGTCTTTGTTTCTGGCCATTTTGAGCATGTAATCGAACCCACAAGTGCTGATGCTCCAGATACTCAACTAGTCTAAAGAAGGCCAGTTTTATTGCTTCTTTAAATCAGAACAGTATTCAGCTGTGCTAACATAATTGCAAAAGAGTTTTCTAATGATCAATTAGGCTTTTAAAATGATAAACTTGGATTAGCTAACACAACGTGCCATTGGAACACAGGAGTGATGGTTGCTGATAATGGGCCTCTGTATGCCTATGTAGATATTCCATTAAAAAATCTGCTGTTTCCTGCTACAAAAGTAATTTACAACATTAACAATGCCTACACTGTGTTTTTGATCAATTTGATATTATTTTAATGGACAAAAAATTAGCTTTTCTTTCAAAAACAAGGACATTTCTAAGTGACCCCAAACTTTTGAACATTAGTGTATACACACACACACACAAGGTTAGTACCTTCAGCACATTCACACTCGTATCCGTTGGGTCGGTCGATACACTTGGCCCCGTTGAGGCAGGGTGTGCTGGAACACTCGTCAATGTCGATCTGACACATCTCCCCACTGAATCCTAAAGGCCAGGGACGGAACTCAGCGTCAAATACTGTAGCTAGACACCTTCTGAAACACTATTGAGAAATGAATTTGATTAGAAAAAGGCAGACGAACCTAGAGGGCACTGGCAGATGTAGCGTTTGACTTGATCCAGACAGATCCCTTGGTTCAGACATGGAGAGCTAGCACACTCGTTGATGTCAATCTCACAGTGTGTTCCCTCAAATCCTGGAAACAGAGAGAATATTACACAACAGTACTGTGTGTGTGTGTGTGTGTGTGTGTGTGTGTGTGTGTGAGAAAGAGAGATAGGGAATCACTGATCACACTTACCTTCCATACAGATGCAGCTGTAGTCTCCTATGCGGTCCAGACAGGTGCCGTCGTTCTGGCAGGGGCTGGAGACACACTCATTGATGTCTGTCTCACAGCGCGGCCCACCATAACCTCTCGCACAGTTACATGTGAACGAGCCATCCGTGTTCACACACAATCCTCCATGCTCACAGGGGTTTGGACCTGAGGGGAAGCCTGAGAGGTTAGTTACACAGAACTATAAAGGAGTACAGAAAGTACCAAACAGAGAGGAAGGATAGTTCTTACAGAATAGTCTGTATAGTCTAATCACAAAACACTTTGGGTATCATGTGCTTTGATCTGTCCCTCACCAATGATGCACTCGTTGATGTCGTCATTGCAGGTGCTTCCCTTGTAGCCTGGGGCACAGTTGCAGTTGAACATGCCGTTGATGGGGTTGGTGTCGCACTGCGCCCCGTCCCGGCACGGGCTACTAATGCAGGCATCGTTCACGTGGCACAGCAAACCTGGCAGGGAATATTCAACGGTCACTTAACCTGTGTGTTTTCTGTGCTTATAGATTCCCCTTGGGGATTAATACACTATCTTTCTACTTATCCATTGATCAGTCTATATGAGACAGCTGTATATATCTACGCAGCAGACAGGCTGTTTGTCCCCACCTGTCTTTCCATAGGGGCAGACACAGAGGAAGGATGCCACACGGTCAATACAGGTGGAGCCCTTGGTGCAGGCAGCCGTAGCACAGTCATCTATGTTCTCAGAGCAGTCCAGGCCACTCCAGCCGTTGACACACACACAGGTGTAGCTGCCCTGGATGTTGCTGCAGGTCCCTCCGTTCTGACACGTGTTGGGCTGCAGGCGACACTCATCCACATCCTCAGTACAGGACTGACCTGTAGGGGGTTGGGGGAAGAGAGTTGGACACGTGAGACTAGAGTAGAAAAAAGTCCCCCATTTAGACACAGAGAGAAACCACAGACAGACACAGAAACACAGACACTGAACAAAATACAGAAACTGAAACAAAGAAGAAAAAAGACAAACAGAAAAAGATCATAGACTATCTTTATACTTACCAGTCCATTCCGGGGGACATTTGCAATTGTAGGTATTGACGCCATCCATGCAGGTCCCTCCATTTTGGCAGTGATGGTCGGGGCAGTCGTCAATGTTGTTGTCACAGTTAGTCCCATTGAAACCTGCGAGGAGAGTGTCAAAAATAGGAATGATACTTATTATTTCACCGCTATCAATCTGGCTGGCAACCTCTGTCATATCATGTATCAGTTATCATAGTGATAACAAGTTATATTGTAAACAGATAACATGGGCTATGGTTGACAGTGCTTGATTGTTTTGTCTATAAAGCTCTGCTGGGTACAGTAGGGTTTTAATACATGGTGAATAGTGTTACAGCGCCAGCAGGATTCTAGTGCTTGCACCTCAAACATTGATTGCAACAATATGCTGCATGCATACAGGCCTCATGAAGCCCTTCTCTCGTTCTTTTCTTTCTTTCTTTCCTTCCTTTCCTTATTTATTTCCTTTCCTTTCCTCGCTCTCTCTCACCTGGCAGGCAGTGGCACCAGTAGCTGGTCTCAGAAGTCTGGCGACACGTGCCCCCGTTGAGGCAGGGCGAGGGGGTGCAGGGGATGTAGGGGGTCTCACAGTGGCGGCCGGTGAACCCGGGGGCGCAGTTACATCTGTAGGAGCCGGGGGTGTTGACACACGCCCCTTGGTTCTGACACACCGGGGCGGAGGCAGCACACTCGTCAGTGTCGTTGAGACAGCGGGGACCCCAGTAGCCTGCAGGACAGGTACAGCTGAACTTGCCCCCGGACAGAGAGCTGCAGGTGCCTCCGTTAGCACAGGGTCCTGGTAGACAGGTGTCCACACGCTCACATCGTATGCCTGGATGCACAGGGAGAGAGAGAGAGAGATGAGTAGGCTAATATAAGGTTATATAACAGAAAAATAGAGGAAACAGAGCCTCATGTCCTTGTAACCTTGGTTACGTATCATGACCACAACATACAGTACAGAGTTCTGATCAATGCAAAGGCTAAGAACTGTCCTGAACACATGTACCAAACATATGACAAATAGTGGAAATAATGTATTGGGATTTGGACGAGTGAATTGCACAGCACTTGTCAGGAATGGACTGTACAGTAGTACTTTTGAGTCAGAGAGGAGCTGACCTGTCCATCCGTGAGCACACTGGCACTTGTACTTGTCGAGGGAGAGCAGGTTGCAGACTCCTCTGTTGGCACAAGGGTTGTTGGGATAGCAGGTGGAGTTCTGGGGAGTCTGACAGTGCTGCCCGGTGTAGCCCAGGGGACAGGAGCAGGTGGGGCTGCCCGGGATGCCCGACACAGCCACTGAGCAGTTCCCTCCATTCAGACAGTAACCAGGATGACACGGGTCTTTGTGATGGCAGTACTCACCCAGGAAGCCTTCGGCACACCTGTAGACAGAGGACAATAGGAGTTTTCTCAGTTAGCTACTACATTAAAGACAGCATATTATCAGCTATAGAAACCTACACAACAAACACTATACATCAAAGAGGAAGAGAAGCAGTAATAGTGGACAGTACATGTCATAGTGTGAGAATCTTTTGTTGGAGAGGGTGTGTGTGATTCATACAGGGAAAATATTATTTGGCCTAGTCATGTCAATTGGAGCTAAGACATTTGAAAAGGGTGGAAAGGGTGACAGCAAGGTCAAGTTTTTGAAATATCAAAAAGCAGAAGGATGTGACGAGGTGGTTTTACATGGAAGTTACCAAAGTGGCAAAAACTAAAAACAAGAACAATCGTATGTGGAGTTGGACAAACACTTGGAACCTGTGTGTGTGTGTGTGTGTGTGTGTGTGTGTGTGTGTGTGTGTGTGTGTGTGTGTGTGTGTGTGTGTGTGTGTGTGTGTGTGTGTGTGTGTGTGTGTGTGTGTGTGTCTGCTAGGTCACAAGACATAGGGAATACATTTCTCTTTTCTTCTCTCTCTGTAAAGTGATTTAACCACATGACGAACAGCACAGAGGGAATTACAATATTGCACAAGAGGAAAAATGAAAACCTGCACTCCACACCCGTTCTATCCCCTACCCCTGTCCCACCACCCCCTACTTTCACTTTCCGCTTCTCTCGGTCTGACATTTCCCTCTCAGTTTGACTCTTTCTATTTGGCAGTGTAATTTGTACTGTAGTCAGCTAGGCGTGTGTGTATTTAAGTCTGGTATTTTGTCTTGGTTGTCTCTGTATTTTCTTAAGTGCTATCTGCGGGTTGTGGTCAGAGACTGATGTTGAAGAATCATCAGTGGTCAGTCACCCTGCTGTAGACAGACACTGTCTCAGGGTCCTTTTGCTCCTCAGTGCTGCTGAGTGTGTGTGTTAGTGTCTGGCACCCTGCTCTAGACAGACACTGTCTCAGGGGCCTTTTGCTCCTCAGTGCTGCTGAGTGTGTGTGTTAGTGTCTGGCACCCTGCCGACACATTGTCGAGGGACTCTCAGCCATAGAGGGAACTGCTGCCTCACAGATACAGGCCACCACACCTACCTCCCTGAGGAGGCTCAGGTAACAGACGACAGGAACACAAACACAGCCTTTTCAGATCTCACCCCCCCATACACAGTTACCTTTTCAAACCGGTAATATTTTTTTTGGTTCGCAGATAATTGACGGACAAACATGCAGGAGCACAGTAAATGAGAATAATTTGAATCTTTTGAAATGGAGATGGGAATCTTTTTTAAATGGAGTCTCACGTACTATATTTATTCTGAACTAAACGCAGCTTGAAAATATTAGGTTGAGAGAGCATGGGAAACTCCGGCTGTCATGATTAATGACAGAGAGAAGCCCAGAATAGATCAATAGAAAGTGTGTAAGTGTTGTCTTCACCCAAGTATTCATCACACAGTCCGAGGGTTCACACACCTGTTTTAACACACTTGTTGTTTCACACACACAACCTCTAGAAAGACAAGGAAAACAGATCTTCAAAGAGCTGTGACACAGACTTCTTCACCTCACCTCTCTCCAATTGGACATGCTCCACAGGCATAGCTACTTCCCCAGAACTCCTACCCATCCCTCCATCTTGTCTCCTCCCTGTCTCAGCACTTCTCTCATTTACATTTACATTTAAGTCATTTAGCAGACGCTCTTATCCAGAGCGACTTACAAATTGGAAAGTTCATACATATTCATCCTGGTCCCCCCGTGGGGAATGAACCCACAACCCTGGCGTTGCAAGCGCCATGCTCTACCAACTGAGCCACACGGGACCACCTCTCCAGTTACACTATCCACACCATCGACAGGCTGTACTAAGAGGTATCGCAACAATACTAATGCCCTGGGAATTTACACTCCCCTCTACTCCATGACAACCTCTCAACCCTCTGAAAGAATGATGACACGGCCCCTGCTCCCCTGACATAGATCACATTAGCAGCCTGTCAAACAAAGCCGACCATGTCCACGTTAGTATTCATTTTATGTTTCAGCAGTAAGACCTATACTGTATGATTAAAGGGAACAATATGTTTTACTGTGTAGATGGCTATAAACTAATGTGCACTTATTTGAAAAATCTGTCTGAAATTCAACAGTGTTGAAAGAATTTTTTTTGAATTAAACCGGTGTTGCCAAAACGAAATGTCACAGCGTCAGCGATACATAGTTGTCCTTCAGGTTTTTGTGCTCTATTCAATATACACTGAACAAAAATATAAACGCAACATGTAAAGTGTTGATCCCATGTTTCATGAGTGACAATAAATGATCACAGAAATGTTCCATACAGACAAAAAAGCTTATTTCTCTAAAATGATGTGCACAAATGTGTTTACATCCCTGTTACTGAGCATTTCTCATTTGCCAAGATAATCCATCCACCTGACAGGTGTGGCATATCAAGACGTTGAGTAAGCAGAATGATCATTGCACAGGTGCACCTTATGCTGGGGACAATAAAAGGCTACTCTAAAATGTGCAGTTGTGTCCCACAACACAATCCCACAGATGTCTCAAGTTTTGAGGAAGTATGCAACTGGCATGCTGACTGCAGTAATGTCCACCAGAGCTGTTGCCAGATAATTGAATGTTCATTTCTCTACCATAAGCCGCCTACAACATAGTTGTAGAGAATTTGTCCGAACGTCCAACCGGCCTAACAACCGCAGACCACATGTATGGCGTTGTTGCTGATGATTTACTGATGTGAGACTGCCCCATGGTGGGGGTGGGTTATGGTATGGGCAGGCCTAAGCTACGGACAACGAACAAAATTGCATTTTATCGATGGCAATTTGAATGCACAGATACTATGACGAGATCCTGAGGCCCATTGTTGTGCCATTCATCCGCCGCCATCACCTCATGTTCCGGCATGATAATGCACAGCCCCATGTTACAAGGATCTGTACACAGTTCTTGCATGGCCAGCATACTCACCAAACGTGTCCCCAATTGAGCATGTTTGGGATGCTCTAGATTGATGTGTAAGACAGCGTGTTCCAGTTCCCGCCAATATCCAGCAATTGTGGGACAACATTTTACAGGCCACAAACAACAGCCTGATCAACTATGCGAAGGAGATGTGTCGCACTGCATGAGGCAAATGGTAGTCACACCAGATTTTATTTCAATTGAATGATTTCCTTATATCAACTGTAACTCTCTTTGAAATTGTTGCATGCTGCACATCAGTATAATATTGCCACTAACCAAATCAGTACCTACCCCTTGCAACAGAAGAGCAAGGCTGTGCATGACACACATCATTACTATTATGGGAGAGGACCTAAAATGACTTACACTAAGTGTACAAAACATTAGGAACACCTGCTCTTTCCATGACATAGACTGACCAGGTGAATCCAGGTGAAAGCCATGATCCCTTATTGATGTCACCTGTTAAATACACTTCAATCAGTGTAGATGAAGGGGAGGAGACTGGTTAAATAAGGATTTTTAAGCCTTAAGTCAATTGAGACATGGATTGCGTGTGTGCCATTGAGAGGGTAAATGGGCAAGACAAAATAATTAAGTGCCTTTGAATGGGGTATGGTAATACGTGCCAGGCACACAGTTGAGTGTATCAAGAACTGCAACACTGCTGGGTTTTTCCACACTCAACCGTTTACATCAAGAATTGTCCACCACCCAAAGGACATCCAATCAACTTGACACAACTGTGGGAAGCATTAGAGTCAACACGGGCCAGCATCCCTGTGGAACGCTTTCAACACCTTGTAGAGTTTATGCCTGTCGAATTGAGGCTGTTCTGAGTGCAAAAGGGGTGGGACTCAATATTAGGAAGGTGTTTCCTAATATTTGATATACTCAGTGTATATAATACGACAAAACATGTTGGCCTGTGGAGTCTGTTCACTGAAATGTTGAACAAATAAAACATGTTGAACTTGAACAAAAAAAGAACTAGTATAAATCAGTCAAATACATCCAGACTGCTCCTCACCACATAGCTAGACTGTAGTCAGCTCTACTTTCAGGAATAACCCAGAGGTTCTGCAGCCAAACTCATCTATAGGATTCTTTGTTATCCTGAATGTGGGATTTTTCTTTCCCTCCCTGTTTCCTTCTCTCAGTTAAGTTCCCTGCAGCTTTCCTCTCTCTTCTCGTGGTGTCAGGTTTCTACAGCTGGTTCACATTAGAGGCCCCCGTCCAGTCCCTGCACCCCCTCTCCCTCTACCTCTGGCTCTCCGATGGCTGACCTCTCCCGGTCCTGTCCACTGGGGCGTGGGTGAGGGCTGAGGGGAGGATTTCGCCTCTCTAACTCTCTCATTTATCCCCGCCCGCTCACTAATGCCTAATAGCTCTGTCATGCCCTCCTCCTCTCCTCTCTCCCTCTGGCCATCACACACTGACTGGGCTGCACAAACAGAGTTCCTGTTCACATTTCACACTCGCCTCATTCGCTTTGGCTGGTTGGACTGGAGCGTAGGTGGACTCTCTGGTGCAAGTATGTAGTATATATTCTACAGTAGAAAGTAACAATTCAAAACCAAAAATGATGGTGTAGGTTGAAAATATTGGGAGATGTGTGCCTCTTTTTAGAAGATCTAGGCCAGGGGTGTCAAACTCATTTTTCCCCAGGGGGCACATTCGGTATTCAATGAGGTCTGGAGGTCCACACTGAAAATGTGCTATATTTCCAAGCTGTACATTTTTTTTATCACAGAATCATCCTTGGGGGACTGTGTGTTTAACACACCTGATCTAGGCTATAGGACACTCCATGGGCATAATAGAAAATGTATTGCTTTTCTTTCTTGGCTTCTTTACAATAAAACTCTCCCATTCCTTTTTGCTCACTGCATTCTATGCTCTTTACTCAGAAGACATGTCAGAGTGGTATTTTTGGAAGCAAACACTCGGTCTCGTTCAGCTTCAGCTTTAACCTATTTTCATAAAGAGAAGAAAGAAAGGCTGCAAAAACAACACGAGTGATGGGGGGGAAAGGGGGAGGGGTGCGAATGGAAAGTAATTAATAGAGAGAGAAAAAGGGTGGATTGCGGGGAGACGGGAGAGGGAATGAAAGGCGGAAGAGAGGAGAGAAAGAGACTGTTGGAGGGTGGAGTCCAATGTTGGGCTGTGTGGTAAAATAGCAAACTGTATTTAAAAGCACTCCAAAAGAATCAAGATCTGACAGACAGAAGGAGGAATCCATTTTGAGTCTGTATGCTCCATCTGCTTTCCTCTGTTGTGTGGTGTCATTTAGTTATTAAGGTCTAGGAGGCCTACATATTTCATTGAGGTCATACAACCACTGGGCCTTTGAAAAGGCTCTCATTTTAAACTTCACGTGGTTAGCCCAGCTTAACTGTACTGGCTTCAGAGATGGGACATTAGACCACAGTGGGATGGCTTCAGAGTGGCTTCACCTCTTCATTATTGTCATTATCACCACAGATCTTTGTCACAGAGTTCCACTTGTCACTGCAGTGTCTTGTGGGTTTAGAATCTGGTTGTTATATTCCCCACTATTCTGTAAGGCTTCCTCCCTTTGAGGGTGAGAGTGGGTGTGTGAAGAGTGTGTGGACATGTGGGAGGTGTGCATGTGTGTGTGTGTGTGTGTGTGTGTGTGGCAGGAACAAACACACACCCTCAAAAGGGACAGTCCTTCTTGGCTAGCGGGCCATGTTGACAAGAGTTGGCAATGATGAATGGTCTCGTCTCCACCCCGTCCTGAACCTTCCCATAGACCATACACACAGCCCCCAGTCATACCCCTCCCTAACATCCACCAACACCCCCGCCGGCGGACCTCTTCCTGGCCCTATGTGCCAGCCACACGTCAGCTCGTTCCCTGCTTGACTGTCCCAGTGCCAGGCCAGCCACTCCCTAGTCTCAAGGTGCCCTTGGGCCTGGCTTTAGCCTCTTATCTGTGTGGTTCCACACTATCAATGCATCTAGTTGAGCTGTGGTGGTAAGAGGACTGTGATGACTCGAGAGTATGAAGAGAAAAATCAACGCCTTGGGTTTGTTTCTTCAAAATCACAGGATTTTATTGACTTAGGTTTTGGTCATGTGTTTGCCTGGCCACTCAGTGTGTGTGTGTGTGTGTGTGTTATCAGCTACTGCGGCTCTGTGCTTGCTAGTCTGCTGGAGTGGAGTAGAGGTATGGAGTAGAGTGCAGTGAAAGGAGTGAGGAAGTGACTGAGCTAAAGCAGTGCTCCGCCACTCTGCTCTCCCTCCTTACTGCTAGAGTTTCTGGTTCTTTCCTGTTTCACCTGAGGCTGTGTGATGCTCCATTGGGATAGGAAATCACATCATGGCTCTCTGCAGGGAAAGCCTAGGATGAAAGAGGACTGACAGACATGTAGAAAGGGGGTAAGGTTAAGTCAGTGGGACAAAGACAAGGGGTAACAGAGTGATTGAGGGACTGAGACACAAAAAGTAGGGTGGAAGGGTTAAATGAAAAGAAAGGGAGGAGATGGTGGGAATAATGAAAAGAGAGATACATTCAGGAAGAGAGAGCAAAGGATTAAGAAGCCAGGTAAGTTGTGTCCAGAGGCATCTAGCCCGGCAGACTGAGAGATGACTGACAGACATAGTGATGAGTGAGGGGCAGTGACAGGGTAATTTCTCCCCACCGCTCATCAGCGACGAGTCTGCTCTGAGATACTCTCCTCAAATTACTGCTAAAGAGACATCCTCCTTTCTTTACTCTCTCTTTCTTCCTCCCTCTGCCCCAAGGCAAATTCTACTTGTCAGGTCAAACAAACTACACACTAAACTCTCTAGCCAGAAAAGAACGGGAGAGCAAGAGAGCGAGAGGAGAAATAATCAGTTTGCACCATGGCACTGCAGTAGACAAAGGGATTTTGTTCAGCAAAGAAAAAAAGTTTGGATGCCATCACTCTCGCCCTAGGGTTGCTGTGCTCAGGTACTAGGCTCTAGTATCTTGTGAATGTTCCTAAAAACAGGAACATCATCCAACGGCCATTCTCTTTGGGCCTTATTGGTCTAGCGTAGCTTATGTTTTCTAAATGTTAAGATCAACACTGTGCTGTGACATATAGGTACACTTGGGCCCAGGCTCAACGGACAGGCGACACACAAAACACACAGCGGTGACACACGCCTCTTTCACACACCCTGGCTGAAGGTTTGTAGTCCCACCGGTCCAACAGCTGAAACACACCCTGCTCTGCCAATCAACCAGCCAGCCTCTCCCTCCCAGACTCTGCCTGCCAGCCAGCCCCTCCCTCCCAGACTCTGCTCTGCCAGCCAGCCAGCCCCTCCCTCACAGACTCTGCTCTGCCAGCCAGCCAGCCTCTCCCTCCAGACTCATCTCTCTCATACGTTCCCAGTAAGCAAAAAGATAGACAGAGAGGAATGCTTGGGTGTCACCTCAATGAAAAAGCATTACTAAGCATCAGCTGAATGTGTCCCTATCTCCTTATCTGTATCCTCCTGTTCCCTTCTCTGTATCCTCCTGTATCCTCCTGTTCCCTTCTCTGTATCCTCCTGTTCCATTTGCACAAAAGCCAACGGCTAGCCATCAATCGTCTTCAAGCACATTTCAGCCTGCCTCCCTCGTCCCCTGCCGGTGTCCGGCCTTGTCCAAAAGACAGCATGTCAACACAACAGTAGTCATCATAATTATCGCTCTCACCCCTGGGCTGCTCTACAGTCCATAATTACACATGTCTTGAGGGGGAATGGAAGGTCGCTGTTTATTTTTCACTGCTTGCTTTTTAATATGTTGGAAGTCTAATAAATACATAATGGGATTTTCACACAATGACTCTTTTGAGGTCGGCCGGCGGGAAGGAGCCGTGACTGTGTGACGACGGCACATAGACTGATTGGTTAATCAGTCTAACAGTTGCCCTGCTCTCGGTCACCTGACTGGCCTTGGACTGAAAGACTCCTCTCTTCAGGAGGTGCAGACCGCTGCCAGGCCCCTCAGCCTTCACATACTCAACTCTGCTGCTACCGTTATCATCATAGACATTCAATATGGGACAAAGGAGTACATTTATATTTTTAGATAATAGAGAAGAGGGACAAACTCGAATGTTGAAACTTCCCTCTGGGGCAGTCAATGCCAGTTACTCAATAGTCACCCTTAAAACCAGTGTGTTTGACTCAAGTTCAGTGTTATTTTCCTTCGTTTCCCTTATATCCTCCTAGTCGTTCTCATTACAACCACTGATGGTAAAAAGCTACACCAAGGTCAGTGTCATGTTCTAGACCAGGGGAGGACACACAATGAACTCCCTGCACCTGTAGAGTAACATACACTATATATACACAAGTATGTGGACACCAGTTCAAATTAGTGGATTCGGCTATTTCAGCCACACCCGTTGCTGACACGTGTATAAAATCGAGCACACAGCCATAGACAAACAATGAAAGTAGAATGGCCTTCAACGTGGCATCGTCATAGAATGCCACCTTTCCAAAAAGTCAGTTGGTCAGATGTCTGCCCTGCTGGAGCTGCCCCGGTCAACTGTAACTGCTGTTATTGTGAAGTGGAAATGTCTAGGAGCAACAATGGCTCAGCCGCAACGTGTTAGGCCACACATGCTCACAGTAAGAGACCGGCGAGTACTGAAATGTGTAGCTCGTAAAAATCATCTGTCCTCGGTTGCAACACTCACTACCGAGTTCCAAACTGTCTCTGGAAGCAACGTCAGCACAAGAACTGTTCGTCGGGAGCTTCATGAAATGGATTTCAATGGCCGAGCAGCCGCATACCCAAGCCTAAGATCACCGCACGCAATGCCAAGCGTCGGCTGAAGTGGTGTAAAGCTCGCCGCCATTGCACTCTGGAGCAGTGGAAACGCGTTCTCTGGAGTGATGAATCACTCTTCACAATCTGGCAGTCCGACCGACAAATCTGGGTTTGACAGATGCCAAAAGAACGCAACCTGCCCCAATGCATAGCACCAACTGTAAAGTTTGGTGGCGGAGGAATAATGATCTGAGGATGTTTTTCATGGTTTTGGCCAAGCCCCTTAGTTCCAGTGAAGGGAAATCTTAACACTCCAGCATACAATTACATTCTAGACGATTCTGTGATTCCAACTTTGTCGCATCAGTTTGGGGGAAGGCCCTTTAATGTTTCAGTATGACAATGCCCCCGTGCACAATGCGAGGTCCATACAGAAATTGTTTGTCGAGATCGGTGTGGAAGAACTTGACTGTCCTGCACAGAGATCTGACCTCAAGCCCATCGAAGTCCCCGCAACAATGTTCCAACATCGAGTGGAAAGCCTTCCCAGAAGAGTGGATGCTGTTCCCGCAGCAAAGGGGGGGACCAACTCCATATTAATGCCCATGATTTTGGAATGAGATGTTTGACGAGCAGGTATCCACATTCTTTTGGTCATGTAGTGTATTTGCAAACATTGATTATAGCCTAGATGTTTTCTATTTATTTTGAAAAAAAAAAAAACCTTTCATATCCCACAGGTTTGGGAACAGAAACAGAGTGTGATTCACATACCATTAAATGAAACATAATAGGCTTATGACCCAGCTGTGTGCTTCCATAATTGGTGATCAGATTGGGAGTATCTGTTATTTCTCTGCTAAGGTCATAATTACAAGCACTTTCAAAGGAATTAGGCTTAGGCCTATGCCATGACAAACCTAAATAACTACAGACCTTTAAAGATCAAGGCAATTCCATGGTAACAGAGTGACAGACTCAGATTTTTCACTGTAAAATGTATGTAAAATAAAAACCAATGATTGCAAAGTTTAAGTTGTATGGTTTGTTTATGCAAAAGGTCTACTTAACAATTTCCAATGAAAATTAGGTAGCACTGTACTTGACATCCAGCCACCTAACACGTTATGACACAGTCAATACAATGTCATTATGTCATAACAGCTGACATAACCTGTCATAATATGGTCATAACACTGTCACAAAATATATTTAGACCTGCATTATTTTATGGCTGGTTATGACACCTACATAAGAGTGTCAAAACTCACAAAACCTACCACACAAGGCAAAACATTCCATTACACCATAACCTACTTGTCAACAGTATGTTTATGTTATATACTGAAATGTACCATATTAAATTACCATTGTAATTGCGCACACATTGATGTCAGACATGCACCTACCCTAATGCACATTTCAGGAGCAGGACAAGACACCCTCTTTTTGACTGATGATTGACGTAAGGACATGTACATGATAGGCCTATCTGGCTTATATGATTATGCTGGTCATAATGCTTATTGACAGTGTCATAAAGTGTATTTTCTTAGTCCAAGTAAAGTGACACAGGATGGTCATAATGATGGAGTTGGTGTCATACAAAGCCACGCAGTTGTGAGTGAACATGGAGTACTGCAGAGGGCTGAGGACACACCCCTGAGGGGCCCCTGTGTTAAGAGAAGAACTTGAAGAACAGTGCAGATGCAAGGTTTGGTAACAGAATGACTGTTAGTGCTGTTCGTGCCGGTATTCTATTATCAAACTTTGCATCTGCACTGTTCTTCAAGTAAATGTGTTTTTGTAAAATTTTATGTGGAAAGTGTTTAACTTTGCAATCATTGGTTTCTGTTTCACATACATTTTAAAGTGAAAAGTCAGTCTCAGTGTCACTCTGTTAATGTGGAATTCCCCAACATTAAAAAGCAATACCCTATCTGGATTTAGACAGTGAATGATAGTGTTACCAATGAATACAGTGGCAGAGTCTTTATTAATTTGGCAACAACAACTTGGGAGATCCCCCGAGATCTCTTTGGAGGTATAAGTATATATGTTGGTGGTGCTCTCAGTATTGGTATTAGTCAGTGTTCCCTGTGCCTGTGGAAAGTTGGGGTTTGATGTATCCCTTGGGTTGGGTTAGTCCTGGACTCAACAATCAGCTGAGGGGTTCCTCCTCAGCCAAGCCAGTCTTACCTGCAGTACCCTGTCCCGTTGGTGAAGGTGGCACACGTAGCATTGTTCACACACGGCTTAACAGCATCCAGACACTGAAGAGCTGTAACAGACAGGAATACAACACATCAGTCAAGAATAGGGTTTAATGGTTGGAACTGGGTTACCAAAATTTACTGGGATTTTCCATCCAAACCCACTCCCCTTCCCGGGATAAATAATTGCGAAAAAACTGTATATTATAATACATTATTTCTATGAACAGCATGACGTGAAATGGAAATGATATGCAATCAATGTCTAAATCGGTCTTCATTCGGCATTCTCTGCTCTCAGCATAATCAATAATCAACACAAGGTGTGTGTGTGTGTACGTTGTTGTAGTTTACCGTATTTACTTACACAAAGTCGCCCTTAATTCAAAGTGCACCCATTGTTTACGGTGAAACTGTACAAGCAACCTTTAATTGCAGTTCATGTGGTAACAAAAGTAGGCTAAAACAAATTGTAATTTTTCACTAGACTGTAATAACTTCATAATATTTGACCAATCGGCCAACAGTGCTTCATAGGCCTGTTAAAACTAGGCAACATCAACAATGACAAAATTTGCAGGTATTATATGCTTTTAAATAGCATATGCACTTTGAACAGGAATATCAGGAAGCCCGGTAATTTCTTGCAATTTTCTTGGGAAGGAAAATGTGTAGAACACGCAACATGATAAATAATGTTATTGATCTTTTTCTATAGGCCTTCCAATATCTGTTTATTCAGAACTCTCTTGAAAACATACACTATATATACAAAAGTATGTGGACATCCCTTCAAATTAGTGAATTCGGCAATTTCAGCCACACCCGTTGCTGACAGGTGTATAAAATCGAGCACACAGCAATGCAATAGCCATAGACAAAAATTGGCAGTCAAATGGTCTTACTGAAGAGCTCAGTGACTTTCAACGTGGCACCGTCTTAGGATGCCACCTTTCCAACAAGTCATTTCGTCAAATTTCTGCCCTGCTAGAGCTGCCCCGGTCAACTGTAAGTGCTGTTATTGTAAAGTGGAAACGTCTAGGAGCAACAATGGCTCAGCTGCGAAGTGGTAGGCCACACAAGCTCACAGAATGGGACACGTCTGTCCTCGGTTTGCAACGCTGACTACCGAGTTCCAAACTGCCTCTGGAAGCAACGTCAGCACAAGAACTGTTCGTCGAGATCTTCCTGAAATGGTTTTCCATGGCCAAGCAGCATAGGCAACTATGCTGTAAAGTTTGAAGGAAGAGGAATAATGGTCTGGGGCTGTTTTTCATGGTTCGGGCTAGGCCCCTTAGTTCCAGAGGGAAATCTTAACGCTACAGCATACGACGACATTCTAGACGATTCTGTGCTTCCAACTTTGTGGCAACAGTTTGGGGAAGGCCCTTGGTGCACAGAAGCATTGACATGCTTAAACAGGAAAGCGAGGTCCATACAGAAATGGTTTGTCGAGATCGGGGTGGAAGAACTTGACAGGCCTGCACAGAGCCCTGACCTCAACCCCATCGAACACCTTTGGAATGAATTGGAACGCCAACTGTGAGCCAGGCCTACTCGCCCAACATCAGTGCCCAATCTCACTAATGCTCTTATGGCTGAATGGAAGCAAGTCAACACAGCAATGTTCCAACATCTAGTAGAATGTCTTACCAAACGAGTGGAGGCTGTTAAAACAGCAAAAGGGAGGACCAACTCCATATTAATGGCCAGGATTTTGGAATGAGATGTTCGACAAGCAGGTGTCCACATACTTTTAATCATGTAGTGTAGATCTAATTATTCTCATATATATTTCAACAGTCTTATGCCAATCAAACTCATGTATAACTCACCAGTACTGCAAAACCCATCCCCAGGGGATCATAGCAACATAGGAAACTACTAGAGCCAGATAGCTCAGCGAGTGAACGAACATGCAGCAGACAGAGACATCAGTGACCACAAAGCTCATCTATCTGGCTGCCAATCAGACACTCAGGCCCAAACACATCCTCTATCGTGTGGTGAGGATTCAACCAGAGATGAAACTCAAGTGGTCCTGATGAATACCAGGTGGTGGCACATGCCAAATAGAATGATGATGTTAGTTGCCAATATCAATTTTCAAATTTAATATGAGGGCTGATAGTGTTGATTAAACTCAAGGTATGAAAAAAGCTGACAGCATTTCAGATCACCATGTATCTACAATTCTAAAAGTGTGGATTTTCAACAGGAAGGAACAGATCATACATTAGTGAAAATCTTTAGCTGCTAGAAAGACAACGTTAAAAAATAAAAAGTGTAAGCCTTTTTCATTGATGCCTACTTTAGTGTGGTCTAAGTATTTCCCTGGGGTTCACTGCCATAATCAACCAGTGGGTGAGTCACTGCCAAAACCCAGGGGGGGCTCTTTCCAGGAAGAAAGAGGGCAGGTCAGACGACTTCACAGCAACGCCAACCCTCGTGTGACAGGACAGTCATCACAGCACAGGAAGTGTGCTCAGCGTTAACACTACTTCCTGTGAGACGACTGTCACATATTGTATGCATACCATTCTGAAAGGAATTACACGACGCAGGCTCACATACAAATCCAAAGCTACTACCAATTTAAAGGAAAAGCCGAGATCTTTGTCAAAAATATTTTAAACAACTGAGTGATGGTTGGAGGACAAAGAAGGGAATCAGACTGAGGTCCAAGAATCAATAGATATTAACTAATAATCACTGAGTTTCTATGAACAACTGTGATCAACACAACCACACTAGGGCAATTCCACAAAAACGTAATTGCACTGTGTCACGCCCTGACCTTAGAAAGCCTTTTTATTTCTCTATTTGGTTAGATCTGGGTGTGATTTGGGTGGGCATTCTAGTTTGTCTATTTCTTTGTTGGCCGGGTATGGTTCCCAATCAGAGGCAGCTGTCTATCGTTGTCTCTGATTGGGGATCATACTTAGGCAGCCCTTTTTCCCACCTTCAGTTGTGGGATCTTGTTTGTGTGTAGTTGCTTTCTGCACTGCATATAGCTTTACGTTCGTTTTCTTATTTTGTTGTTTCTCGGTATCATTTTGAATAAAGAAAAAAATGTACGCCTACCACGCTGCACCTTGGTCTCATTCTAACGATGAGCGTAACACACTGACTCACAGATTTTTCACTTAAAATGTATGCCAAAGAAAAAACACTGATTTCAAAGTTTAACAAACCAACTCTATGCTCAAGGACTACTTTTATCAATTTACACTGAACATTTTACATAAAACACATTTACTGGAAGAAATGTGCAAGACACAAAGTTTGATAACAGGATGTCGGTAAAATCTCCCTCCGTTTTTTTGTGCCCACGTTTTCCAAAAACTCTTAAATATCTGCTCTGAATTAAGATTCAACAATGTCTGTAGAAAAAATGGCGTGTCAGGTATGACACATTAAATTTGTAAAAAAACTATTTTGGTTATTGAACTACAGTAAGTGAAGTGGATTTACACCCAGTAACGGAATTGCAGTAACGGAATTTCATCATGGGTCCCTGATCTGTATTACATATAAATGCATAATTATGAATGAATCTCTTCATGGTGATGTATCCTGAATAGGTACACAAAAGTTATAGATATGTGATATCCTTCTTTGCATATTTGGGTATTATTCTACACACTAGTTGAGTATCTGGAGCATCAGCACTTGTGGGTTGGATTACATGCTCAAAATGGCCAGAAACAAAGACCTTTCTTCTGAAACCTGTCAGTCTATTATTGTTCTGAGAAATGAAGGCTATTCCATGCGAGAAATTGCCAAGAAACTGAAGATCTCGTACAACGCTGTGTAATATTCCTATACAGAACTGGGCAAACTGGCTCTAAACAGATTACAAAGTTTCCGAAAAAAGTTATTTGTTTCTGGCCATTTTGAGCCTGTAACTGAACCCACAAATGCTGATGCTCCAGATACTCAACTAGTCTAAAGAAGGCCAGTTTTATTATTTCTTTAATCAGAACAACAGTTTTCAGCTGTGCTAACAAAATTGCAAAAGGGTTTTCTAATGATCAATTAGCCTTTTAAAATAATAAACTTGGATTAGCTAACACAACGTGCCATTGGAACACATGAGTGATGGTTGCTGATAATGGGCCTCTGTATGCCTATGTAGATATTCCATAAATCAGCCGTTAAAATATTTACAACATTAACCATGTCTATACTGTATTTCTGATCAATTTGATGTTATTTCAATGGACAAGAAATTTGCATTTTTTTCAAAAACAAGGACATTTCTAAGTGACCCCAAACTTTTGAACGGTAGTGTAACCTGAAGAAAAATATCAACCCAACATGTAAAGTGTTGGTCCCATGTTTCATGAAATGAAATAAAAGATCCCAGAAATGTCCGATATGCACAAAAAGCTTATTTCTCACAAATTTGTTTACATCCCAAATTTGTTTACATCCCTGTTAGTGAGCATTTCTCCTTTGCCAAGATAATCCACCCCTGTCTGACAGGTGTGGCATATCAAGAAGCTGATTAAACAGCATAATCATTACACAGGTGCAATTGGCATGCTGACTTCAGGAATGTCCACCAGAGCTGTAGCCAGATAATTGAATGTTAATTTCTTTACCATAAGCTGCCTTCAACGTTGTTTTAGAGAATTTGGCAGTACGTCCAACCTGCCTCACAACCGCAGACCACGTTTAACCACGCTAGCCCAGGAACTCCATACCCGGCTTCTTCACAAGCGGGATCATCTGAGACCAGCCATCCGGATAGCTGATGAAACTGTCGGTTTGCACAACCAAAGAATTTCTGCACAAACTGTCAGAAACCGTCTCGGGGAAGGCCATCTGCGTGCTAGTCGTCCTCACCAGAGTCTTGACCTGACTGCAGTTCGGTGTCGTAACCGGTTTCAACTGTACCAGGCAAATAGCAGACAGCGTGTATGGCGTTGTGTGGGCAAGCGGTTTGCCCTATGTCAACATTGTGAACAGAGTGCCCCATGGAGGCAGTGGCGTTACGGTATGGGCAGGCATAAGCTACGGACACAATTTTATTTTATAGGTGGCAATTTGAATGCACAGAGACACCGTAATGAGATCCTGAGGACCATTGTTGTGCTATTCATCCACCGCCATCACCTCATGTTTCAGCATGATAATGCACAGACCTGTCGCAAGGATGTGTACACAATTCCTGTAAGCTGAAAATGTCACAGTTCTTCCATGACCTGTATACTCACCATACGTAACCCCCATTGAGCATGTTTGGGATGCTCTGGATCAACGTGTACGACAGCGTGTTCCAGTTCCCGCCAATATCCAGCAACTTCACACAGTCATTGAAGAGGAGTGGGAAACCATTCCACAGGCCACAATCAACAGCCTGATCACCTCAATGTGAAGGAGATGTGTTGCACTGAATGAGGCAAATGGTGGTCACCAGATACTGACTAGTTTTCTGATCCACACCCCTTCCTTTTTTTAAGGTATCTGTGACCAAAAGATGCATATCTGTATTCTCAGTCATGTGAAATCCATAGATTAGGGCCTAATGAATATATTTCAATTGACTGATTTCCTTATATGAACTGTACCTCAGGAGAATCTTTGAAATTGTTGCATGTTACGTTTATATTTTTGTTCATTGTAGTATGCCTATAACCCAATGCACTGGTTTTTAAATGGAAAATGGTTTATTTAGGTCCACATGAGCAAATTAAAAAATTGCGCTTTATCGCGATTAACTAATGCCATTAACTAGATTCATTATTTAATCATTTGACAGCCCTAGTCCTTTTACATGGAAATGACCACTACCATTTTGGGCAACTGAATGAGCATGGAACACCTGAGGCAAAAACACACACTCATCAGCTGACATATCAGACCAGATACTGCTGTACTGCATACAACTATGCTGTGATATCATGTGTGACTTTGCATTTTAACTGACCATGAAAATAATACACCTACTATTCATGCTACTTAGACACGAAGACATTACAGATCACACTGAGGTCACTCTCTGTCTGGATCCTTCACTTTTGTCCCCATGTGACTGATGATTCAAGGCTGATTCTACATGTGCATTAACCACATAGGCATAAAGAGGCTATTATCAATGGGATATTTGCAAGAAAATGCATATCAAAACATTTCTAAAATGATATGCTAGGCCTATTAGCCTTCTTGTGACAGAAACACACTTGGAAGCGCTACAGGCAGACATACTTTTCCTGTCCCGTCTCATTTGTGGTCATTGTGGTTAAAAAAGAGGGGCCAAAAATATGCACATGATTGAACAGTGAAATTCGTGTCTGGGGCTTCACTCTACAGACACTGGCTCATTAATAGGAAATTCTTCAGTTGATCCAAAATTCATAACTTTTTAGACACGAAGGAGAGAAATAGACAGAAAGCAGGAAGTATAATATAAAGGGGTAAAGAAACAGAAAGCAAAAAGACAAGAGAAAAACAGAACTGAGTAGGAGGACAGAAAAAAATAGCAAAGTATAGCGACAAGAAAGAGTGCTAAAAAGAGCAACAAGAAGGAGAGAGTGAACGAGTTAGCAGCTGTGATCTTTCCCCTGACTGGTTTGACAAGCTCCACATACAGTACATGCCGTCACAATGCCAGGCCAGTGTTTCCCCTATATTAATTTAGCAGTGGTCGGTAAAACGTTTTCAGCGTAAACTTAAATTACTAAAACCAGATATAAAGTATGTATGTAGAAAAGATAATGGAGTTATATATTTTTAAATAACATCTTTGAGAACTAACAATCACAAAATTAAAACTAGACCATTAGGGAGAATCTAAAATTTAAAAAATGGCATGGCATGGGGCCCCCATTGATTTTGTTATAATGCTTGAGTCACTCAGATAGCATAAGAACACTGCATAAGCCATGCCAAAATGTGTAGAATTGCAGGAAACTAGCTTTAAAACGGGTGTTTGCAGAGTGCACAACCTATGCTACACTTGTGAAAAACAAGTTTTGGTTTATTTCATTACATTTATGAGTTTTGTCAATTTAGTCAGTCTTTTGTTAGGAGCGCCCCTGTCAATGTTGAGTAAGGACGCACACGCATAGAAGTAGGCACACGCATAGAAGTAGGCCTATAGGCTACCTGGCCTGCACACAAATGTAGGCATATAAATGTGCCCATTTGGGAAACTGATAGTATTTCTGATTGGCTTAACGCACCTCCACTAATGACCTGTGGAGCTTCTCAAAGTAATGTTTTCTTCACGTCAAACATCAAGCAAACAAAGTCTGTTTTTACACCCATTGAGAACGACAATGCTTTGTTCCTCAATGTATTTGAAAAATCTTTCTAGCTCTCTCCCTTTCGATAACCACTCAAATGTCATGCTCTGATCCAGTGGAAACGTCATAAAATAGGCCTACCTGATCAAATCAAAATGTATTTGTCACATGCTCCGAATACAAAAGGTGTAGATCTTACAGTGAAATTCTTACTTACAAGCCATTAACCAACAACGCGGTTTTAAGAAAAATAAGTGTTGGGTAAAAAAATAACAAATAATTAAAGAGTAGCAGTAAAATAACAGTAGCGAGGCTATATACAGGGGATACTGGTACAGAGTCAATGTGCAGGGGCACAAGTTAGTCAAGGTAATTGAGGTAACATGTACATGTAGGTAGAGTTAAAGTTGGATAATAACCAGAGAGTAGCAGCAGTGTAGGGGGGGGGGGGGGGCGACGACATCATTGATCATTGAGATCATCATTGTATATGTATACAGAGAAAAGAGTCGGCCGAGAATTGAACCCTGTGGCACCCCCATAGAGACTGCCAGAGGTCAGGACAACAGGCCCTCCGATTTGACACACTGAACTCTATCTGAGAAGTAGTTAGTGAACCATGCGAGGCAGTCATTTGAGAAACCAAGGCTGTTGAGTCTGCCGATAAGAATGCGGTGATTGACAGAGTCGAAATCCTTGGCCAGGTTGATGAATACAGCTGCACAGTATTGTCTTTTATCGATGGCGGTTATGATATCGTTTAGGACCTTGAGCGTGGCTGAGGTGCACCCCTGACCAGCTCGGAAACCAGATTGCATAGCGGAGAAGGTGCGGTGGGATTCGAAATGGTCAGTGATCTGTTTGTTAACTTGGCTTTCGAAGACTTTAGAAAGGCAGGGTAGGATAGATATAGGTCTGTAACAGTTTGGGTCTAGAGTGTCGCCCCCTTTGAAGAGGGGTATGACCGCGGCAGCTTTCCAATCTTTAGGGATCTCAGACGATACAAAAGAGAGGTTGAATAGGCTAGTAATAGGTGTTGCAACAATTGCGGCGGATAATTTTAGAAAGAGAGGGTCCAGATTGTCTAGCCCAGTTGATTTGTAGGGGTCCAGATTTTGCAGCTCTTTCAGAACATCTGATATCTGGATTTGGGTGAAGGAGAAATGGGGGAGGCTTGGGCAAGATGCTGTGGGGGTTGCAGAGCTGTTGACCGGGGTAGGGGTAGCCAGGTGGAAAGCATGACCAGCCGTAGAAAAATTCTTAATGAAATTCTCGATTATTGTAGCTTGATCGGTGGTGACAGTGTTTCCTAGCCTCAGTGCAATGGGCAGCTGGGAGGAGGTGCTCTTATTCTCCATGGACTTTAGGAGAGGTGGTGCCGGTACTCAGCTCCGGTGAGCTCCTGCCCAAGTCAAGCACTGCTTCTTATCCCTTGCGCAAATAGCCTACAGCTGTGTCTGTCCCCGAGCTCACTGGTACAGGAAACTGAGGGCCCAGAATATTTTATACAATGTTGCAAGTTCGCTAGTGCAAGCTTCAGGCCAGACCCAAGTTAATAGTTGATACAATGTTTCAAGTTCGTTGAAGACAGGCCATGTGTAGCCAATGTGATTTATAGAATTATATCAGGATAATTTCTACCTGCAGGCTGCAATGTTTTTATTTGTTGGTTTTATGTAGACTATTTTTACATAGCTGGCAATGGAAATAAAAGTTACTTTTTAGGTTTGTATAATTTTCATTTAGATTTGGATCGAATTTTGATTAAACTAGAGGTCGACCGATTATGATTTTTCAACGCCGATACCGATTATTGGAGGACCAAAAAAAGCCGATACCGATTAATCTGCCTATTTTTATTTATTTATTTGTAATAATGACAATTACAACAATACTGAATGAACACTTATTTTAACTTAACTTCTTGCCGCACGGATCCCTTTAGCGGGATCATTTTCGTAAACAACCGCTGAATATTAGAGTGCCAAATAAAAAATAAAATAAAAAATTCTAATTCATGAAATCACAAGAAAAATATACAATATATATGGATTAACACCTATCGTGTCAGATTTTGAAAATATGCTTTACAGCGAAAGCAATCCAAGCGTTTGTGAATTTATCAATCACTAGACAAAACAGTAAGAACAGCTAGCCCCAAATTAGCTTGGTCACTAAAGTCAGAAAAGCAATAAAATTAATCGCTTACCTTTGATAATCTTCGGATGTTTACACTCACGAGACTCCCAGTTACATAATAAATGTTATTTTTGTTCGATAAAGATTAGTTTTATAACCAAAAAACACCATTTGGTTTGCGCGTTATGTTCAGAAAACCACAGGCTCGTTCCGGTCCTGAAAGGCAGACGAAAATTCCAAAAAGTATCCGTAATGTTCGTAGAAACATGTCAAACGTTTTTTATAATCAAGCCTCAGGTTGTTTTTAACATACATAATCGATAATATTTCAACCGGACGGTAACCTATTCAATACTACAGAGAAAGAAAATGTCGAGCTACATCTCTCGCGCGCAGGAACTAATCAAAGGACACCTGACGCGTTTTGAAAATCTCGCTCGTTTTTCAAAATAAAAGCTTGAAACTATGTCTAAAGCCTGGTCACAGCCTGAGGAAGCCATTGGAAAAGGAATCTGGTTGATACCCCTTTAAATGGAGGAGGGGCAGGCAACGGAACAGGGATTTTTCAAAATAAAAGGCACGTCCGCGTTGGATTTCCTCAGGTTTTCGCCTGCAAAATCAGTTCTGTTATACTCACAGACAATATTTTGACAGTTTTGGAAACTTTAGAGTGTTTTCTATCCTAATCTGTCAATTATATGCATATTCTAGCATCTGGACCTGAGAAATAGTCTGTTTACCTTGGGAACGTTATTTTTCCAAACATAAAAATTCTGCCCCCTAGCTGAAAGAAGTTAATATAATACATCAATAAAATCTATTTAGCCTCAAATAAATAATGAAACATGTTCAATTTGGTTTAAATAATGCAAAAACAAAGTGTTGGAGAAGAAAATAAAAGTGCAATATGTGCCATGAAAGAAAGCTAACGTTTAAGTTCCTTGCTCAGAACATGAAAACATGTGAAAGCTGGTGGTTCCTTTTAACATGAGTCTTCAATATTCCTAGGTAAGAAGTTTTAGGTTGTAGTTATTATAGGAATTATAGGACTATTTCTCTCTATACCATTTGTATTTCATATACCTTTGACTATTGGATGTTCTTATAGGCACTTTAGTATTGCCAGTGTAACAGTATAGCTTCCGTCCCTCTCCTTGCTCCTACCTGGGCTCGAACGAGGAACACATCGACAACAGCCACCCTCGAAGCAGCGTTACCCATGCAGAGCAAGGGGAACAACTACTCCAAGTCTCAGAGCGAGTGACGTTTGAAACGCTATTAGCGCGAACCCCGCTAACTAGCTAGCCATTTCACATCGGTTACACCAGCCTAATCTCGGGAGTTGATAAGCTTGAAGTCATAAACAGCAGAGCTGCTGGCAAAACGCACGAAAGTGCTGTTTGAATTAATGCTTACGAGCCTGCTGGTGCCTACCATCGCTCAGTCAGACTGCTCTATCAAATCATAGACTTAATTATAACATAATTATAATAATAACAACACACAGAAATACGAGCCTTAGGTCATTAATATGGTCGAATCCGGAAACTATCATCTCGAAAACAAAACATTTATTCTTTCAGAACCGTTCCGTATTTTCTCTATTTTCTCTAACGGGTGGCATCCATAAGTCTAAATATTCCTGTTACATTGCACAACCTTCAATGTTATGTCATAATTACGTAAAATTCTGGCAAATTAGTTCGCAAGGAGCCAGGCGGCCCAAAATGTTGCATATACCCTAACTCTGCGTGCAATGAACGCAAGAGAAGTGGCACAATTTCACCTGGTTAATATTGCCTGCTAACCTGGATTTATTTTAGCTAAATATGCAGGTTTAAAAATATATACTTCTGTGTATTGATTTTAAGAAAAGCATTGATGTTTATGGTTAGGTACAGTCATGCAACGATTGTGCTTTTTTTACAAATGCGCTTTTGTTAAATCATCCCCCGTTTGGCGAAGTTGGCTGTCTTTGTTAGGAAGAAATAGTCTTCACACTGTTCGCAATGAGCCAGACGGCCCAAACTGCTGCATATACCCTGACTCTGCTGCAAGAGAAGTGACACAAAGAAATTCATGTTAGCAAGCAATATAACTAAATATGCAGGTTTAAAAATATATACTTGTGTATTGATTTTAAGAAAGGCATTGATGTTTATGGTTAGGTACCTTTTTCACAAATGCGCACCGCATTGATTATATGCAACGCAGGACACGCTAGATAAACTAGTAATATCATCAACCATGTGTAGTTAACTAGTGATTATGATTAATTGATTGATTGTTTTTTAGAAGATAAGTTTAATGCTGCTAGCAACTTACCTTGGCTTCATACTGCATTCGCGTAACAGGCATGCTCCTCGTGGAGTGCAATGAGAGGCAGGTGGTTAGAGCGTTGGACTAGTTAACCGTAAGGTTGCAACATTGAATCCCCGAGCTGACAAGGTAAAAAATCTGTCGTTCTGCCCCTGAACAAGGCAGTTAAAACCTCTTGAAGCTAGGGGGCAGAATTTTTATGTTTGGAAAAATAACATTCCCAATGTAAGAGCACTCTGGGAGAGGGAGGTGAGGGTCCTCCCCACTGCAGCTTGGCCCCACTCCTCTCACACAGACACAACAAACAGTACCACCACACGACCACACACCCCGCTGATAAAGAACTTTTACCAGTCTATTGTAACTACAAACTGACATTCTTTCTTCCCCCTAATGGAGGCTCTCTTATTCAGTGAAATGTGCTTTAGGGGAATTCCCTGACATTGTAGACATGATAAGAACCAGGCGGCTAAGGAAAACTGGGGTCAGTTGGACAGGAGGGGGAGAACACAAAGGGTATTAGATGACTAAAACATACCCTTCCTCCTTCCCTCACATACTACTAGAGCTATATTTGTATTCATTTTCCTCACCTCCTCCATCTAGTTTCCTCAACATTGCTACTGAATGAGGGATGGCTAAAGTGAGCGCAGGAACCGAGATGGAAAAAAAAGAGATGGTGTGACGGGAAAGGAGAAGAAAGGAAGAACAGATGAGATTTACAGTGTCTGGGTGGGAGCAACCTGTGATCCTCGCTGATGTGAGTGTGAAGCTGTGAGGAGCTAATGTGAAGCAGAGGCTGAGCGGCGACTGGGGCAGGCGTCTATACAGCCCAGTCCCGACTGCCTCTCTCTCCAGGAGCTGATTGCCACCAAAAACATTATTAATTCACTTATTCAGTCTCTCTCTCACATCTCTCCCAGAGATGATCTATTGCCTCAGCAAACTGACTGTGCTCTGACAGGCCGCCCCCCTCTTGCTTCGTGAATTATGTAATTACTTGTTAAAGAAACAGCGCACATTTTTACAAGAGAAACTACTTCTATACAAACGTTGTTGATCAGTAGACCCATGAAATCAGCCAAAACCAGATCAATAACTCAATGCATGCACACACACTCCTATTGATATGCATTTTTTTATACAAAAATGTAACCCATATTTAACTAGGCAAGTCAGTTAAGAACAAATTCTTATTCACAATGACAGCCTACCGGGGAACAATGGGTTAACTGCCTTGTTCAGGTTTTTACCTTGTCAGCTCAGGGAATCGATCCAGCAACCTTTCAGTTACTGGCCCAACACTAACCACTAGGCTACCTGTACTGTGAATAGGTCTAGGCTACATCTTGATTTAACATTCAAATAAAAGTTATATTGGTAGAAACAAAGTCAAATTGATTGTATGATTGTATAATTGATTCATTAACGCATACATGGCAGTCTCTGAAAGAAGTTGACATATTTTTTTAAAAATGCAATTCAAAAGATGCCCAAATGATTGAACAGAGCAGTAGCTGAGTTTATCTGTCTGGATCAAGTCCCATTCTGTGACTTTGGCTAATATGCCTTCTTTTCTTGCTGTGGTATAGTGTTTTGGTATCGTTCCGGTATCGCGTATCGTGATGGTATAGAGTATTGTGATACTAAACCTGGTATTAGTATCAAAGTCAAAATTCGGGTATTGTGACAACACACACACAGAGAGCCAGTAATGACTCCTCCACCACACGTGTAGTGATGCGAGCAGGTGCATGTGTGACTGCGGTCAGAGACTGTGTGGGCTGGACAATGAAATGACCACATGAGTAGAAATGGAAGTGAATATCTATCACTCCCACTTCCTCACGCTCCCTCTTCCTCACGCTCCCTCTTCCTTTCTCTCTCTGTGCGTGTGTGCATGCGCCTGCATTGGTCTGTGCACTGTAAGACATTTGACAACCAGAGATCTCTGTCCATTTCAGAAGTTCAATATTAACCAAAGTTCCATGTCTATTTCAGAAGCTCCAATGAGGATATATCACAACACGGTCATTAATGAAAATATTTTGGAAGAAATGGGAATTGAAAAAAGGGCACAGATCAAAGACAAACAAACAGTATGTCTAGTCAGGGCCAGGGGCCTTGGCATGTTGCTGTGCAGCTGGCTGGCACACGTTGATTCCTCCCTCAATGCTCACCACTGCTTTGTTACTGAAACCACTACAAACCCTGGGGAGGGGAGGCTCTGTTAGTTGGGTCCCATTGCGGAGAGGGAATGAGTGACGAAGGGGATTTGAACTAATGGCTGAGGAGTGAGATGGGGAAGTAATTATGAAACACTGACAAAGGGTGCACACACATGGGCGTCCCCGAGCACTGGCCCCAGTCCAATATTGGAGAGGACAGGAAGTTGTTCGCACCGACTGAGGAAGTAACCCAGTTTCCTGGAATTGCTTTAACCCAGTGTTTCCTAACTCCAGTCCTCGAGTACCCCCAACAGTACACATTTTTGTTGTAGCCCCGGATAAGCACCCCTGATTCAACTTGTCAACTAATCATCAAGCCCTCAATGGGTTGAATCAGATGAGTTTGTCAGGGACTACAACAAAAATGTGTGCTATTGGGGGTACTCAAGGACTGGAGTTGGGAAACACTGCTATAGACCATATCCAGCGGCCAAACAGTTGCCATGGGAGCCTGCAATAAAATACCCTGGCTCAGCATGCAGAGAAACTAAGCTAAACAACTTTGTCAGAGGGTTACTTACATCTGTGGCCCGCACAAACAGCAGCATCAACATCAAGCTAGGTTTGTACTAGGACTAGGTCACATACAGCGAGGGAGGCGACTTTTAAAAAATGCAGAATGCCAAGAGCAACAATTAAGTCCCAATGATAATCTTGCTGTTTCAAGTAGTTAGCACCCCTGATCTAAAGCTGTGTACACAGAGGAGGGCTATGCTCTGCTGGTGGAGTGGCCTTCACACTGCGGGCAGGGGTGTAGTGTATAGTCTGTAGAGCCCTGGACATGGGCACTAGCTCTCTGCCCTGGTGGCTCCAGGATTACTGGGTTCTGCTAGGGCAGGAATGCAGGACATCTTAATTCCCTGTTAATTTGCTAACCTGCTCAACAATGCAGACAACACTCTGTAATCCTCCCACCCTTCACAGCAGCACCCCCTTCTCTTACTCCATTCTGCTCTCTCACCTCCTCTGCTATTTCACTCATCCAACACTGATACCACTTCAGGCTCAGTTTGGCAGCCTGTGCTTTTGATGTATGCATTAACCAGACCAAGACCCCCTTGCATCAGATCGCACCCCCTCTACTTGACTAAAAACACATCTGGAGCACCATAGCTTCTTGCCCGTTGACCTCGTCACACAGCTCTGTTCTTTTCTGCTGTAATGCCACTTTATTATTTTTTACTACTACCCCAACCAAAAGAATAGAGCAAAAACACATGTGGTGTTATATTCTAATATGAGCATTATAGCTTAGGAAGGAGAAAGGGTTGAGAGGAAGGAGCAACAAACAGAACAATATCAAAAATTGTCTGTAGAGGCAGACTCAGAGCTGGGACGGATTGATGCGCCGACCATGGTGCCCACCACTGGCAGTGGAAAGAGCAGGCGCTCAGCCACCAGCTGCGCTCAGTAATGCAGAACTGTGGGCAGGTCAATAAACAGATGCTTGTGTTCCATGCGGAGGGTGCAGCATGTCACAGATAAATTACATTTCACACCACGCTCCAGCATGGGTCGGACTGCAGAACAAGCAATGCAGTTACAGGCACAATCACTGGGCTTTTTCAGTGCACACACATGCCGTCTGGACTGAGTAAATACATGCAGCCATCACTAAGAGCAAGCACTAGGTCGTGTGCCACAAAAATAGGCAGAGGCTTCCTCCTCAAGGGATGATACTTAATACAGCACAACAGAAGACATCTGCTTGACACAATAGGGAGGTTACAGCCGAGTGCTGCACTGTGAGAGTGAGTGAAGAGAGGGGGGAAGAGAGAAAGCATGAGGGACAGAGAGAAAGAAAGAGGGAGGAATGTGAAACACCAACAGCAACATTCCACCCGCTTCTTCTCCTACATGCAGCAGTTTTGCATTGTCTTGTGTTCTTTTGTGTGACTCCTCTGTTGTAAACTGTGAGAGTCCATGTAAAATGGATAAATTACAGTCACATGTAATCACTTTTATGTTAGTGTCCCTTACCTGGCTGGAATTCATGTGTTTTTCTATTGACCGCCATTTCTGTGCTATGCCTGTGTCTGCACCAGTACTGTTGAATGTGGTTAATATCACAAATAAGTAATAGTACAGTGCAGATAGTAATAGTAAGGGGCATATAGAAATGTACTGGTGGGGGGCTGGTCCAACTCAAGGTGTCAAAAGAAATGCACCCCCCTCCCCAACAATACAAATATTTTCACATGACCCTCCCCTTGTACTGTAAAATAAACAGATCACCCTCCCCCTCATGGTTTGCATTATCAACACCACAATAAATATACTATGTAAATCTTGACAAACAGAAAATACATCCCTCCCTACCTTGTAGGCTTACCCAGTATCGAAGGCTTGACTTGACAATCTCTGAATGTCTTTTGAACTTTTGGTGTTTTGTAACAGACATCTCTTTTCATTCATCAATTGGGCTGCTGCACAGTTTGGATTGATTGATTTTATTTGTGAGTAAAGAAAATACATATATATATACACACAAAGATTTTTTTAAAGTGACCAGGATTGTACAATAAAGTCAGGGACCTATTTCCATTGTGGTCCCTATTTTTTACATGAAAACAATTACATAGATACAGACACATTACATAGATACAGACACATTACATAGATACAGACACATTACATAGATACAGACACGAAAAAATTCTCGCTCTCCAGATGAGTACGAGGGGGGAGTTTAAGTACAATTCTTACAAGCTTGTTTGGCTGGTAGCTTATTCTTTAGATGTTTGGGGCTGGACTAGCTCACTTGCCAGTCTTTAGAGTGTCTATAGCTAGGTTCCATCCAAATGGTGAGAGATTTTCATTTGACTATTCAAAAATCTTCATAAAAACAATACCATTTCAGAGTTACTTTTTGGAACATTTTGCGTCAGACAACATGACAGGGAAGATTTTAATTTACAGGACATTTGAGAAATTTGCCGGATATCCATATGCATTCAGATCTGACCTGGGGCAGACAGCTCCATCAATAAACGAGGGATGTTGGCAATATGAGCCACAAGAACACGTATGTGTTCTTAAAACAGCTATAACAAATGACAAAAACACTATTCCTTGTGTTTTCGATGTGTAGCATATGCAAAACTTTATAGCCTATTTCTACTTGTTTTTTTAAGACTACTTTCCTAAAATAATAATTGCCCAACACACAGTTCAGCTGTCAGAGATGTAAGGACTAAATGTATCAGGGCATTGTATGCATAGGCCTATAGGCTTAGGTGTCCACTGTATGAGATATACAGTACCAGTAAAAGGTTTGGACACACCCACTCATTCAAGGGTTTTTCTTTATTTTTACTATTTTCTACATTGTAGAATAATAGTGAAGACATCACAACTATGAAATAACACATATGGAATCATGTAGTAACCCAAAAAGTATTAAAGAAATCAAAATATATTATTTATTTGAGATTCTTCAAAGTAGCCAACCTTTGCCTCTTGGCATTCTCTCAACCAGCTTCATGCGGTAGTCAACTGGAATGCATTTCAATTAACAAGTGTGCCTTGTTAAAAGTTAATTTGTGGAATTTCTTTCCTTCTTAATGCGTTTGAGCAGGCCTTCATGGTCGAATTGCTGCAAAGAAACCACTACTAAAGGTCACCAATAATAAGAAGAGACTTGCTTGGGCCAAGAAACACGAGCAATGTACATTAGACAGGTGGGACTATCATTTGTTTTTCAACAGGACAATGACCCAACACACCTCTAGGCTGTGTAAGGGCTATTCGACAAGGAAGGCAAGTGATGGAGTGCTGCATCAGATGACCTGGCCTCCACAATCACCCGACCTCAATCCAATTGAGATTGTTTGGTATGAGTTGGACCGCAGATTGAAGGAAAAGCAGCCAACAAGTGCTCAGCATATGTGGGAACATACGGCTGGTTGAGGCAATACCAAGAGTGTGCAAAGCTATCATCAAGGCAAAGGGTGGGTACTTTGATAAATCTAAAATGTAAAATATATTTTGACTTGTTTTACACTTTTTTGGTTACTACATGATAGCACATGCGGGAACTCCTCCAAGACTGTTGGAAAAGCATTCCAGGTGACTACCTCATGAAGCTGGTTGAGAGAATGCCAAGAGTGTGCAAAGCTGACATCAAGGCAAAGGGTGGCTGCTTTGAAGAATCTCAAATATAAAATATATTTTGATTTGTTAAACACTTTTTTGGTTACTACATGATTCCATATGTGTATTTCATATTTTTGACGTCTTCACTATTATTCTACAATGTACAAAATAGTAAAAATAAAGAAAAACACTGAAATGAGTAGGTGTGTCCAAACCTTTTGACTAGTACTGTATATACAGTTGACACCTACACCACCCGATGTCACAGGAAGGCCATAAAGATCACCAAGGACAACAACCACCCAAGCCACTGCCTGTTCACCCCGCTATCATCCAGAAGGCGAGGTCAGTACAGGTGCATCAAAGCAGGGACCGAGAGACTGAAAAACAGTTTCTATCTCAAGGCCATCAGACTGTTAAACAGCCACCACTAACATTTAGCGGCCGCTGCCAACATACTGACTCAACTCCAGCCACTTTAATAATAGGAATTGATGGAAATTATGTAAAAATGTACCACTAGCCACTTTAAACAATGCCACTTAATATAATGTTTACATACCCTACATTACTCATCTCATATGTATATACTGTACTCTATACATCTACTGCATCTTGCCTATTCCGTTCTGTACCATCACTCATTCATATATCTTTATGTACATATTCTTTATCCCTTTACACTTGTGTGTATAAGGTAGTAGTTGTGGAATTGTTAGGTTAGATTACTTGTTGGTTATTACTGCATTGTCGGAACTAGAAGCACAAGCATTTCGCTACACTCGCATTAACATCTGCTAACCATGTGTATGTGACAAATAAAATTTGATTTGATTTGAAGTCGGAAGTTTACATACACTTAGGTTGGAGTCATTAAAACTTGTTTTTCAACCACTCCACAAATTTATTGTTAACAAACTACAGTTTTGGCAAGTCGGTTAGGACATCTACTTTTTGCATGACACAACCAATTTTTCCAAAAATTGTTTACTGACAGATTATTTCACTTATAATTCACTGTATCACAATTTCAGTGGGTCAGAAGCTTACATACACCAAGTTGACTGTGCCTTTAAACAGCTTGGAAAATTCCAGAAAATTATGTCATGGCTTTAGAAGCTTCTGATTGGCTAATCAACATAATTTGAGTCAATTGGAGGTGTACCTGTGGATGTGTTTCAAGGCCTACATTCAAACTCAGTGCCTCTTTGCGTGACATCATGGGAAAATCAAAAGAAATCAGCCAAGACATCATAAAACAATTGTAGACCTCCACAAGTCTGGTTCATCGTTGGGAGCAATTTCCAAACGGCTGAAGGTACCACGTTCATCTGTACAAACAATAGTACGCAAGTATAAACACCATGGGACCCCGCAGCCGTCACACCGCTCAGGAAGGAGACGCATTTTGTCTCCTAGAGATGAACGTACTTTGGTGCGAAAAGTGCAAATCAATCCCAGAACAACAGCAAAGGACCATGTGAAAACGCTGGAGGAAACAGGTACAAAAGTATCTATATCCACAGTAAAACGAGTCCTATATCGACATAACCTGAAATGCCACTCAGCAAGGAAGCCACTGCTCCAAAACCGCCATAAAAAAGACAGACTACGGTTTGCAACTGCACAAGAGTGCACTAAGATCATCGTACTTTTGGAGAAATGTCCTCTGGTCTGATGAAACAAAAATGGAACTGTTTGGCCATAATGACCATCGTTATGTTTGGAGGAAAAAGGGGGAGGCTTGCAAGCCGAAGAACACAATCCCAACCATGAAGCACGGGGGTGGCAGCATTATGTTGTGGGGGTGCTTTGCTGCAGACGGGACTGGTGCACTTCACAATTATGTAATATATTGAAGCAGCATCTCAAGACATCTGTCAGGAAGTTAAAGCTTGGTCACAAATGGGTCTTCCAAATGGATAATGACACCAAACATACTTCCAAAGTTGTGGGAAAATGGCTTAAGGACAACAAAGTCAAGGTATTGGAGTGGCCATCACAAAGCCCTGACCTCAATCCCATAGAAAATTTGTGGGCAGAACTGAGAAAGCGTGTGCGAGCAAGGAGGCCTACACACCTCACTCAGTTGCAACAGCTCCTCAGGACGAATGGGCCAGAATTCACTCAACTTATTGTGGGAAGCTTGTGGAAGGCAACCCAAAATATTTGACCCAAGTTAAACAATTTAAAGGCAATGCTACCAAATACTAATTGAGTGTATGTAAACTTCTGACCCACTGGGAATGTGATGAAAGAAATAAAAGCTGAAATAAATCTCTCTCTCTACTATTATTTTGACATTTCACATTCTTAAAATAAAGTGGTGATCCTAACTGACCCAAAACAGCGAATTTTTACTAGGATTAAATGTCAGGAATTGTGAAAAACTGAGTTCAAATGTATTCGGCTAAGGTGTATGTAAACTTCCGACTTCAACTGTACAAAGGAAGAGAAGCATAAGCCTAACCCCAGAGAGATAGTAATAGCAACACAATACCAAACATTCACAAATGTTTCTCAACTTTATTAGGGTAATATCAAAAATAACTCAAGCCATTGTTTATAGGGAAAATACGAGCAGAAGAGCAAATGTAAACCAACGGGGAAAAAAGCACTACCCTCCCCAAAGCAAAAAAAAGTTTGACAACTCTCCCCTATTTTGGACCACCCCACCAGTATATTTCAATCTGTCCCTTACAATAACAATTTCTGTATGTATATCATTGGTATTAGCCTAATAATTCATAGTGTGATGATTTGAATGAGCGTATTAACAATAGTACTGTTATCACGATGATTGTCGTCAATATGTGACAATATGCGTGTTGTCAGAAAAAAATATTGTTTGAGCCAATCAGCAATAAGTATTAAACAAATACGGCCAAAACATAATATATATATTTTTTAAATACCATATGGACATCTCAAATCTACACTCCATCAAACTAAATTAAATGAAAAAGAAGAGATTTATTCGTACATTTTAATTCCGACTTTCACAGCTAACACAACACAGCCATTTTGAATTCCTTTCACTTGTAGCCCTAGCTATAATGGACGAGCGCAATAGTTAGCTAACATCTGGGCAGTGGTGCGAGCTCTCGAGAATAAAGTCAATATAGCTAAATTTCGGCAACTAAATATAATGTATAATTAAACACCATCTATCAATCTTACGTGATAGTGTGTGTACTATATCACATATTTAAAATAGCAATAGACCTATGCAATGTACCCTGAATAATAAACTGCTAAAGAAAACAGTAGCTGTCCTGTAACTTTTTCCCATTCTTCACCTTTTCTCGAGCTGCTAATGCCCTGTAACGACTACAACGTTCTTTCTGGCTATTTACTAAACTGACGTAGAAGCACGTGACAAAGTTTCAAAGTATCGAAATGTGTTACTTTGTATCAAACGTAGCCCAATCACCTATTGAATCAATAAGTCAAAATCACATCTGCGTTGTTATGCAGACATGTGTGCAGAGATGCTAAGCAACTAGCGAGAGAATACGATTTAGGTCAAAAAAAGGTATTACAAAAACACATCGCAGTATCTTACCCAAAGAAAGCCGAATGCAGCAGACGACGAAGACTAATACTTTGTCCGAAGCAAAACCGGGTAATTGGCCCATGTTTTCTGTAAAATCCACATAGAGTCGCCAGCGCGAGGCTGAGCTCCGTCTCTGGTTAGGTGAAATTAACTCAAAAGTCTGTCGCCAAGAACAATACTGTTACTGGGTAAAAAATAATAAAACACCCGTTCCCCTTATTTCTTACGCGTCTGTTCTAACTTTAAAATATTAGTTTTTGTTTATATTTTACTATAAAAGACAACGTCACCCTGTTCAAAGTTTCTTCACTACTATCCCCTCACCCCGTCACTACTGAAGTCACTCAAAAGAAAATATATTCATCCGCAGAAGTTACAGAGGAGGATCTATCTGAGGAGTTGGCCTATCTGTTTGAGTGTCGTCACATTTTAATATACACTTGACACTCACCCAACCAACATTGCATTACAATCGGATTACTGAGATATTTGAGTGGTTTTAATTGTAGAACTGTTTTAAAAACCCACCTTTCGAATTTAACTTTTTTTTTTCTGTCGCCGCGGCGGAGGAATTTTTACTCCTTTTCAACTTCTCAAAGCTTCGTACGATTCTAAACTAACCCGTTGATTTATTTATTTGTATTTTTCTCCGCAAAGATGTTGACGATTTTCCGTTCTGCCTTTTAACTTCCACTTACACATTGTGCTACTATAGGTTGCCCTCATCGGCAGGTTTACTGGTATTTGTGAAAGAATATTCCCTTCAATATGTATACCATAGTATTTACTGTCAATGTTGTTTTGATGAACAAAATGACTTTAAATAGACTAGTAAAAAAGCAATGTAAATAAAAATGAGTCACAGAGCAATCTGGTAGTCTACAGTAAAATAGTGGATGATATGCCATACATTAGAATTATTGTAGGTCTTGACATAGTTCAATATTAGAAACAGGTTAGTGATCTTATCAAAATCCTATTTCCATCATGCAGTTTGAGCAAAAGAGCATCACTTTATTGGTATCATTCAACCTCCAATATAACAACAAACTGAATTATCTATTACTGTATCCACAGATAATTACAACAATAATTGCAGGTTGACGTGGTCATATCATTCTGATCCAGGTGTAAATAACTGGCTCATGACCTAAACAAAGAGCTCATTACAGTGATGTGTTTGTCTTCACACTCTGTTAGAGAAACATTGCAGGACCCCTGCTGTTGGGACTTCCCGCTGTACCTATTCACCGCTCATGAAAGAGCTGGGTCCAGGGGGAGCAAATTGATCTCCTCAGGGATTCCACCTAACTCTATTGTAGCGGTAATCAATGTCAAGACAAGCCTTATGGCAGCAGGGTCAATGCAATGTAAAGCAACAAAAAAAAGACATTTGCTCGCTTTCTATTCCTTTACAGAGCCATCACTTTCTCTTTCTCTCAGTTCTCCCATCTGCCTTCAATAAACACGTTGTCTTTTCTTTTAACAGACAGGACACAAATTCACTGCTGTAGAAACATTTCATGCAACAAATATCAAAATAGTTTTTTGATACATCATGAGTTGGATCGTAAAATTACACTTTATCCCAGGACCATAAGTTACTTGAAAATGAGACATACAATACCAGTAAAAAAAAAAGTGTTAAACAAATCAAAATATATTTTACATTTGAGATTCTTCAAAGTAGCCGCCCTTTGCCTTGATGACAGCTTTGCACACTCTTGGCATTCTCTCAACCAGCTTCATCTGGTTGCTGTACTTCAGTTTGTTCATCCTTCTCTTGATGCATTGGTGTCTGGCTAGAACATGTTCATTAAGGACTGTTTTTATAAACAACTCAAATATGTTTAATAACCAAGGACATACACCTGGACACTACCCCACTAATTTCAGAGTCTTTGATTGAACAGTGCAGTGTCACAAATTCTGTATTTGAGTCTGTAGCATCCATTTCCTGATTTGATCTGTTCAATTGAGGAAGATGTAGGCCAACATATATTGAATTGTTCTGTATAGTTCTGTGTGTGTATAGTTCTAGAGATTCAATGTGTGTGTTTGTCAATATTGGAGTAGTGTGGTTCACACCACTGTAGTGATTATCAGGAAGACTCCAGCTGCCAGGCAAAAGATTTATAGCGGTGGACATTGGTGTCAGGGGGCAGATAAAGGGCTGAAGAGTGATTGCCCGTGGATTGGTACCTCCCCACCCCGATTTCATAGCCGTGGGAAACCAAATCACTGGTTGTCATTCTAGAAGGAAGTAACCTTCTGTAGGGGCATAGTTGGCAAGTGAGAGGAATATATAGTTATACCAGAGGAGGCTGGAATGGAATAAATGGAACGGTATTAAACATATGGAAACCACGTTTGACTCTGTTCCATGAATTCCATTCTGGCCATTACAATGAGCCCAACCTCTTATAGCTCCTACCACAAGCCTCCTCTGAGGTAGACAAATAGACAATGATGGTTGGTGGAGTTGTTTACATGTAATTCACGACACTCATCTATGAAACATGGCCCCTAGTAGGCTCCTGGACTAATCCACAGAAAATATCTGAACACAGACCAAAAGATTGAAATAATTATAGAGTTGGTGATAGTTTTTATTTATTTATTTTATTCATTTAACTAGGCAAGTCAGTTAAGAACAAATTATTATTTACAATGACGGCCTACCTCGGCCAAACCCTAACCCGGACGACGCTGGGGAAATTGTGCGCAGCCCTATGGGACTCCCAATCACGTCCGGTTTTGATACAGCCTGGAATCGAACCAGGGTCTGTAGTGACGCCTCTAGCACTGAGATGCAGTGCCTTAGAACCCCCCCCCCCCCCCCCCGGTGACAGGAAGCAACGGGTATATTTAGGGCCGATTACCTCCCCCTTCTCACCAACCCATTGAGACTTCCGTAGGAAATGAAACCACAGACAGCTATACATGTCTGCACGACACAGCACTGGGCAGGACCTTAGGGCATGTTGAGATGTTGAGGTATAAGAAAAGGCACACACAACACCCCAATATAAAGTGGCTGTCGGTTAGAGGAATAGATGGGTTACAAGATTCAAGAAAATGAGAGACAAGCTTTGCCTACTGTCACCAAACAGATATTTCAAGGGTGGACACTGCATTGGAGGCAACTGTTTTCATGTTGTACCGTTAACATATCTTTAGTGTTTCTAGTCTATGCTAGAGATGAAGTGATACAGTAGCAGAAATGCACTTCCAAAATAAGAAGCACATTGCATTAATCATGTTGGTGTGACTTGAGGTTACATGAGCCAATGGTAATGTCAGGAAATAGAGAAGACCCAGATCATTAAACATGTTCATAATTCAACTACAGTACGTGATTGACTTGACAGAAACCCATATCAAATGTTATTTACACATTGTGGTATTCCTTTACCTTGCTGACTTTTGACATTGACTGACAATACACGTTGGATAATAAAGTTGGATAAATACTGTTGAATTCTGGTCTTGTCAAGTCACAAGTTCAGACCTTAAATAACAACTAACCACTGATTCCCTCAACTATTTGTTATGACTAGGCTATAGATAAGTGACTAGGCCTTGTCTCCACAATGTCTCCACACACTGACTGAGATATGCAGTGTGACCTACAAAACCCAATCAAGTTCTACAGCAGCAAACAATATCATATTGCACTTGATGTTCATACATGCAAACATGCTTAAGGCAACTTCACAACAAGTTGGTGAGAAGAGCGTGAGGCGCTTACTTGTGCTTGTGTTGTCATTGGCGCGCTTATGGCCGTAACTAAGCCTACATATGAAGACACCGAAGTCCGGACCTCACCTCCATAATTTTTCTCATTAGAAAAAAATAAATACAAAAATATATATATATTGAAAATAAATTACGGGTCAACATGTTCCTAGTTGATCAAAGCTCAGAACTCTTATATTATTGATCTGACTGAGCGCTTGCATTTGTACTAACGAATGGACGTAAAACTAACTACCCCAACGCGCAGTCTGCGCAATAGGCAACAGTGTAGAGACGCTGCTGACAGTTTTGGCGAGATGCCGGGCAAAAAGCTATTTTAAACCTGTCCCGCGACTCCTGCGGTGTCTATGGACATCCCAAAAAACAAACAAAAACCGACTCTCGGATAATGAGTGCACAACTAGTAAATAAATAGTCGCTTACAGATATGTCCGATATATTTCCCCCCATTTTTCATATTACAATTGTATAGCTAATAGTCTATGTGTTTTTTATAGATTTACTGAGGTGAATGAACCTACAGCAGCTAAGGTGATAATGGATAGGGTTTTCCAAATAGCATTTTAAAGTTTTTTAATTGAATAGAAATGCAATAACTGAGCTTCAACTTTCAAAACATTTCAACTTTCAAACCCCCTCCCCTCTTTCCAGACCTCACTAAAATGCAAACCCTAGTTACTGCCCTGGGCCGCCAACGTGCCATGTCATGGCGTTCCACAGTGGTCAGGGTTGGAAGGTCATTGAGCGTGAGCCGAGGACCCAGTGACCAGGCAGGCATGAGGTAGCCTGGATGCCTTCAGAGCAAAGTGGTCCTACTGAGGGGGATGTGGAGAAAGCAGAGGGTCGGCGGGGGAGCGGTTTGAAGGTGTGAGGTTATTTGGGGAGGCGGGAGGGGGACGTATATCCTGAAAGGTGACGTGGGCGCTGTCAAGGCCAGGTGGGCTGGAATGTGCTGTTGCATGTGGGATCCTTCCCCGAGTGGCCATGCTGTCACCCGGCCTACACTATTCTGGGCTATTTATACTGCACTGTGGGAAAAGGATGGCCCCAGCAGTGGGAGCTGGGTTCTGCAGGGTTTATTTCCCTGTCATATTTATGACCTGGAGACTCAAAGACATGATACATAGAACCAGCTCCTTGCTGGGTCAAGGTCTGTTTGTCTGTACTAGTATGGTAGAGTTGGAGCTGATATGACTGGAGCAGATTAGTTAGAGGAATATGGGGAGCCCTGAGGTTCTCAGGTCAATACCAGGACCTCTGTAATACACAATGACAAATGCATGCGTATGTTTGTCATTTGACTTGGTATATGGGCTGGAGTTGGAGTTCATGGTGCCAGCTCTCTCCCCTCTGGAGTCATATCCTGTCTCTCTGGCCCCATGGTACACTAAGGTCAAACTAATCTGCCATAGTCCATGGCCTTTTAACCACACTGACACACTGACTGGGTGAGAAAGTGAGTGAGTGAGAGAGAGAGAGAGAGAGAGAGAGAGAGAGAGAGAGAGAGAGAGAGAGAGAGAGAGAGAGAGAGAGAGAGAGAGAGAGAGAGAGAGAGAGAGAGAGAGAGAGAGAGAGAGAGAGAGAGAGAGAGAGAGAGAGAGAGAGAGAAAGAGAAAGAGAAAGGGACGGAGGGAGGGGAGAGTGGGAGAGAGAGAGAGAGAGAGAGAGGGGAGGGGGGGGCAGAGAGAGAGAGAGAGGGAGGAGAGGGGGGGGCAGAGAGAGAGAGAGGGAGGAGAGGGGGGGGCAGAGAGAGAGAGAGGGAGGAGAGGGGGCAGACAGAGAGAGAGAGGAGAGAGAATAAAAAAGTGTTGCTGTTGTAAGTCAGATGTTCTTCTATATCAGAGATGAGTGTTTATCAGTGAAGTGCAAGTGAGATGAAAGCACTGATGTGTATGTTTGTTCATGTTTGTGAGTTAGTGTCTGACACACAGAGAAATTGTGTTTTTTATTTTTTTATTTAACTAGGCAAGTCAGTTAAGAACAAATTCTTATTTACAATGACAGCTGGAGCCAATTGTGCTCCGCCCTATGGGACTTCCAATCACAGCCGGATTCAAACCAGGGACTGTAGTGACGCCTCTTGCACTGAGATGCAGTGCCTTAGACTGTTGCGCCACTCGGGAGTCCCGAGTGTAAAGTGAGGGAGACTGGCGTTTCTCCAGGCGGGGGTTAATTGTATCATCACCAGCTGTTAGAGGAAAGGCATGACTGGTATTCACACCTCACAGTTTTCTCTCAGACCAGAGGCCAGGGATCCAGATAGGACACTATTAATAAACCCAGATGGTGCATCTCAACACCATAACCATGGGCCTCCACAGGTGAAATCTGACTGTGTTGTAAATGGTCTATATCTTGGTGTACCCGGTATAATGTCCGACCCATTGAGTCATACATTTACGTACATTTTCTATTTCTGTTGCCAGACCCATGACTTTGCCATGAATTATCACGTTGTGACGTGTTTAGGGCCACACAAAAACAGACATCTCGGGCAGTACCCGCAAGTGATCACGGTGGGAACTAATCTGTTGTAAGGCAATGGTGAGCAAGTGGTTTTATTATGAAGCAAATGCTGTCTTGTTGTACATATACGCTCATGTGTCGTTATGACGGCTGTGGACGTATAGCAGGCCTGTGATGGGGTGGTAAGGTACACAGATGGTGATGGAGGAAGTAGGCCCGGAGAACAGTCCTGCTCCACGCTCCACTGTGGTCCTCTATGAGAAGAGGACAGTTCCCAGGCCCCTGTGTGTACGTTGGGGGGTGGGGGGATAATAACTCACAAGGTCCCGCTGACTTCCTCTTTCGGCCCTCGCTTTTACAACCCCATCGTCCACTACCGTGCAGCTGCTGGATGGGAGGGAGCTGAATGGGAGGGAGCGTGAGAGAAGAGGAACAGGAAGAGACAGGGAAGCATAAGGAAAGCTGGGAGGAGAGAAACACACTGGTTTAATGACATTGATTGTTATTGATATTATTCAATACTGTTATAGTAAATATGATTATGTCTAAGTTGTAGAACTACAATAGAGGAGCTTGTATTACTGTAGTAGAAACTGATAACACTGCATGTACGTTGCACGGTCACATCCATCATTTAAACTCATGGTACTTTACATAGGACAGTTGTGTGTGTGGGCCTTTATCCTCACATCCTGTCTAGTGAGGCTCTTGGCCTGGACTGAATGAATCCATGTTTCATAAGCTTGGAACAACAATCTGTCATTGAATTCCCCCTTAAACAAGGTTTACAGCATGTGGCTTGTATGTCATCAATTAAGGGTGCTGTTGCTTTTCAAAGTAAAAAATGTGCAGGAGACATGAGGGACTATGTGTATCTATTTGTGTGTTTGCGAGCCTTTTGCAGTAAACGTCTTTAATCAAGTTAGCGTGTCATGCATTGTCTATTGTATCTATGTCGCTGTGGTCTAAATTTGTATGCCATGCTCTATGCCATTAATGTGATTGTGTGTGTGTGGGGGAATAAGTTGTGCGTGTGTGTGTCTGCCTGTGTCTGTGTGTATATATAATCAGTTTATGGTGTGTTTAGTGCGTGTGCAGTTTTACCTTACCCCTGATCACACTAAGTATTTTAATCCAATCAGCTTTGTTTTCACATGACTGTCACGCACCCCCTGCTGCCATGGTAACATACAGAGGAGGGTGAGAGAAAGGACAGGAGGGGGAGCAATACATCACTCTCTCAACTCCTTCTTTCCTTTTATCAGTTTGACATTTCAGCTTTCCCATGTGGTGGAATTCTACTCCCCATTCCCTGCTAATGCTACATAGTAGATCTGTGTCTGAGGTGAAGTATGAGAACTTATCGAATATGGAAAGATATAACAGGGGAGACGGGGCAGTGAGAGATTTTGCAGGCCTCAAAAACATTGTGACTTGATGGGTTACAAGCAGCAAGGGGAACATGGGGGCTTTGAGATTTGCAAAGAACAGAGGGGCGAGGAAGGAATTGCTGAAGTTGCGAGATGCTGATACATATAAAAAGGACATTTGACAGGAAATTCAGAAGGGCACACTAATCATGCACGCTCTAACTACAGAGTACATGTCACAGACAGAACAGAACAGGGCTGTTGTTTGGAATGTTGACAACCAGCTTGTGGCTTATAATATAACCACACTAGAGTGGAGAAGGTGGTTTTCTGCACTTTATAAAATATATATACAGTGCATTCGGAAAGTATTCAGACCCCTTGACTTTTTCCACATTTTACTTTGTTATAGCCTTATTCTAAAATGGATGAGATTTTTTTTTTTCATCAATCTACACACAATATCCCATAATGACAAAGCAAAAACAGGTTTTTAGAAAAGTATTCAGACCCTTTGCTATGAGACTCGAAATTGAGCTCAGGTGCATATTGTTTCCAATGATCATCCTTGAGATGTTTACAACTTGATTGGAGTCCACCTGTGGTCAATTCCATTGATTGGACATGATTTGGAAAGGCACACACCTGTCTACATAAGGTCCCACAGTTGACAGTGCATGTCAGAGCAAAAACCAAGCAATGAGGTCAAAGGAATTGTCAGTAGAACTCAGAGATAGGATTGTGTTGAGGCACAGATCTGGGGAAGGGTACCAAAAAATGTCTGCAGCATTGAAGGTCCCCAAGAACACAGTGGCCTCCATCATTCTTAAATGGAAGAAGTTTGGAACCACCAAGAACCTTCCTAGAGCTGGCCGCCCAGCCAAATTGAGCAATCGTGGGAGAAGGGCCTTGGTCAGGGAGGTCACCAAGAACCCGACGGTCACTCTGACAGAGCTCCAGAGTACCTCTGTGGAGATGGGGGAACCTTCCCGAAGGACAACCATCTCTGCAGCACTCCACCAATCAAGGATTTATGGTAGAGTGGCCAGACGGAAGCCACTCCTCAGTAAAAGGCACATGACAGCCCGCTTGGAGTTTGCCAAAAGGCACTTAAAGGACTCTCAGACCATGAGAACCAAGATTCTCTGGTCTGATGAAACCAAGATTGAACTCTTTGGCCTAAATGCCAAGCGTCACGTCTGCAGTAAACCTGGCACCATCCCTACGGTGAAGCATGGTGGTGACATCATGCTGTGGGGATCTCTTTCAGCAGCAGTGACTGGGAGACGAGTCAGGATCGAGGGAAAGATGAACGGAGCAAAGTTAAGACAGATTCTTGATGAAAACCTGCTCCAGAGTGCTCAGGACCTCAGACTGGGGTGAAGGTTCACCTTCCAGCAGGACAACGACCTAAAGCACACAGCCAAGACAACGCACGAGTGGCTTCGTGACAAGTCTCTGAATGTCCTTGAGTGGCCCAGCCAGAGCCCGGACAGAATTTGAAAGGATCTGCAGAGAAGAATGGGAGAAACTCTTCAAATACAGGCTTGTAGCGTCATACCCAAGAAGACTCGAGGCTGTAATCGCTGCCAAAGGTGCTTTAACAAAATAGTGAGTAAAGGGTCTGAATACTTATGTAAATGTCATATTTCTAAAAAACTATTTTTACTTTGTCATTATGGGGTATTGTGTGTAGATTGATGAGGAAAAAAACAATTTAATAAATTTTAGAATAAGTATGTAACGTAACAAAATGTGGGAAAAGTAAAGGGGTCTGAATAGTTTCCGAATGCAGTTGAAGTCGGAGGTTTGCATACACTTAGGTTGGAGTCATTAAAACTAGTTTTTCAACCACTCCACAAATTTCTTGTTAATAAACTAGAGTTTTGGCAAGTCGGTTAGGACATCTACTTTGTGCATGACACAAGTAATTTTTCCAACAATTGTTTACAGACAGATTATTTCACTTATAATTCACTGTATCACAATTCCAGTGGGTCAGAAGTTTACATACACTAAGTTGACATCATTTGAGTCAATTGGAGGTGTACCTGTGGATGTATTTCAAGGCCTACATTCAAACTCAGTGCCTCTTTGCTTGATATCATGGGAAAATCAAAAGAAATCAGCCAAGACTTCAAAAAAAATTGTAGACCTCCACAAGTCTGGTTCATCCTTGGGAGCAATTTCCAAACGCCTGAAGGTACCACGTTCATCTGAACAAACAATAGTATGCAAGTATAAACACCATGGGACCACGCAGCCGTCATACCGCTCAGGAAGGAGACGCATTCTGTCTCCTAGAGATGAACGTACTTTGGTGCGAAAAGTGCAAATCAATCCCAGAACAGCAGCAAAGGACCTTGTGAAGATGCTGGAGGAAACAGGTACAAAAGTATCTATATTATCCACAGTAAAACAAGTCCTATATCGACATAACCTGAAAGGCCACTCAGCAAGGAAGAAGCCACTGCTCCAAAACCGCCATAAAAAAGTCAGACTACGGTTTGCAACCGCACATGGGGACAAAGATCATACTTTTTGGAGAAATGTCCTCTGGTCTGATGAGACAAAAATAGAACTGTTTGGCCATAATGACCATTGTTATGTTTGGAAGAAAAAGGGGGAGGCTTGCAAGCCGAAGAATACAATCCCAACTGTGAAGCACAGGGGTGGCAGCATAATGTTATGGGGGTTCTTTGCTGCGGGAGGGACTGGTGCACTTCATACAATAGATGGCATCATGAGGCAGGAAAATTATGTGGATATATTGAAGCAACATCTCAAGACATCAGTCAAGAGGTTAAAGCTTGGTCGCAAATGGGTCTTCCAAATGGACAATGACCCCAAGCATACTTCTAAAGTATTGGCAAAATGGCTTAAGGACAACAAAGTCAAGGTATTGGAGTGGCCATCACAAAGCCCTGACCTCAATCCTATAGAAATCCTATGTAGGCAGAACTGAAAAAGCGTGTGCGAGCAAGGAGGCTACAAACCTCACTCAGTTACACCAGCTCTGTCAGGAGGAATGGGCCAAAATTCACCCAACTTATTGTGGGAAGCTTGTGGAAGGCTATCCAAAACATTTGACCCAAGTTAAACAATTTAAAGGCAATGCTACCAAATACTAATTGAGTGTATGTAAACTTCTGACCCACTGGGAATGTGATGAAAGAAATAAAAGCTGAAATAAATCTTTCTCTCTACTATTATTCTGACATTTCACATTCTTAAAATAAAGTGGTGATCCTAACTGACCTAAGACAGATAATTTTTACTAGGATTAAATGTCAGGAACTGTGAAAAACTGAGTTCAAATGTATTTAGCTAAAGTTTATGTAAACTTCCGACTTCAACTGTATATATTTTTTTATTATTATAATTTTTTATTTAACGTTTTAAATTATCACTGTATGTCTAATAAATCATTTTGTGTGTTGTGTGTGTTTATTTAATTAAAACAACATTTTTTATTATTTATTTCCCTGAGCCGCCTTTTGCCATTGAAATGCTGTCTGATCATGTGGGGCGTGTTTATACAAATTCAAATATATTTACGTACTCAGCCCTGATTGGCAGATAGGATCGTCTAGACCAGGGGTGCAAACTCATTTCATGGAGGGTCTAGTGTCTCCTGGTTTTTGGTTTGTCCTTTCAATAAAGACGTAGACAACCAGGTTAGGGGATTTCCTTACTAATCAGTGACCTTAATTCATCAATCAAGTACAAGGGAGGAGCGAAAACCCACAGACACTAGGCCTTTTGTACAATGAGTTTGACCGATCTGAGGTGTGTTCAGTGCGTTATGGTGATGTTGGATATGCTTTCACCTGTCCAGTGCTATCAAATCAGTACAGTTGAAGGAAATAAGACGAGGAGAGGGAGCCATATAACTAACTTAAGATTCAACTCCATATTTATCTTTGTGGTTCCCCAGAGTCCTCTCAGGGACCCAGGTGTGGTTAAAATGGACCAGAGGTCTACCACTGAGCCGCTGGAGAAAGAGGCTCAGAGGACTCTAATGCCTTCTCTCAACATAGCGAAAGGCTGTGCTCCAATCCTCCTCAACTACCTGAGAAGTTGAAGTCTAACTGATGAGTACGTCCCATGTCTTTCACTAACCTCAAATACAATAACAGCAATCACTACACACAACCTCAACCGTACCCTTCCCTCTAACCATAAGCCTAGAACAAATGGCTCATGTACTTGGTAATCACTATTAACGTAATAGACACTTGTTGTAGCTAATGGCTATCTAGTGACACGGTAACTTCATTAACACCAACTAAAATATATATATTCTTTTTTTATCCAGCCAATGGAGAGTGATCAAGCATGGCATGAAGAATAACGTAAGTCCCTTTAGATAGGGTTCTGGTGAAAAGTAGTGCATTATATAGGGAATAGAGTGTCCTCTGAGAGGCAAAACAAAATGAAGATATTGACAAAACCCTACACTGTTGTTGGCTAAAGCTGACGTTCGAGCAGCTATCCATGCTGTGCCTGAAGATCGTTAAGATCGTGACCCAGACGGGGGTGAACCTGAAGAGTGGAGCCTTAGCCCGGAGGACAGAAGGCTGCTGGCTCTTGAGATTAAATACTGGTCCAAGGAGCTGATGAGATGGCAGGGCAGCTGTCCTCTCTCATATCTTACTGCCTCCTCTGATGACCTATACACCTTTACAGAGGAGTCGGTGAAGCACTGTTTGCTGCCTTCTCTGATTCAACTGCTAGCTTTCCAAGAGAGGACACAAGAACTGCCAGTCAGTCCAGAACCATATTTCCTCTGCTGATGGACATTGCCACAGTAACAATATTTGAGAGCTCAACTGTAACTAGATTTGTAGTTTTGTCTAGGTGTGTGTTAGGAACATGTAAATAGCAGTTGCTACGGAACAATGATAAATATATCGCTCTCATTCCTTCACTCTCTGCCCCCCACCCTCTCCTCTCTTTAGCCCCTCATATTGAGCCATATGGTGCTGAGCCTTCAGTTCGAGACATTTCTTCCATCTTTCAGCTGGAGGAGGAGCCCAAAAAAGACTCATCATCAGGGTCTTCTCAGGCATGGCCAAAGGCCCGAGGAACCCATTCAAACGCACCTCCAACCAGACAGAGTGATTTGACAAGAGGGATCAACAGTATGAACTCTACCCTTTCAAAGTAAAGTTCATGAAATAAATGCAAATTGTTTTACAGCATTGAGTTCCACTTGTTTAGTAACTTTTGTTACTGTTTCCACCTGCATAAAATATGATTGAGGGATTGATAAGTGGTGCTGGACACATCTATTATAGGGTGTGAAATCAAATTAAAGTGCCAAGAGCTCATGTGAAGCATATGGGCTGATTCCAGCAATGTAACAGACTAGAATAATGGCGACTATAGTGATGACTGTAGGTTGCGTTATCATTTTGAATCCATTAAGTATCATCGGTATCTGATGTGTTCTTCCTGTAAAGACTGTCTCTGCTAGGTCAGTCACATACACTTCCCTTGAAGATGAGAGTATGGTGAGAGGTGAAAAGGTTAGCCTGTGCCCTGTGGTTAGCTTTGCATGCTACTACTGACGCTACCCTCTGCTGCTTCTCATTTCTGCTATGCCCACTTCCTGTTCAAAGTATGTGAGCAGAAACTGGCTTCAGCACTTTCTAAACGTATGTAGATACTTGTTTTTTTCCTACCCCGGAAGCAGCAGTCTATATTCTTCTTCCAATACCACCCTAAGATTTTGTGCATTAGTCTTCGCGCAACAGTACAAGCTGCAAAGGAATGCCATTTTCACTTGCAACATTATCATAAGCAAAGGGCACCAACTGCTGGCTGGGATAGGTATAGCATGAGCTGACGCATGAACCAGGCCTACCAGGAGCTGCTGGTTCTTTTAAACAACCACAACTTGAACGAAACTCAGCTGATGACACACCTTCCTCTTATGTATTTAGAGGTCTGACTTTGACCTGATGGTATGCATGGACCACCACTGACTGTGTCCAAAGTTCATGAACAAGCACCGGGAAGGAATACAAGTGTTTCTATTAGAACGATACAGCATGTATCTTGATTTGTTACCAAGTTTGCATTCTGTAGTAGAAATTCAATACTTTAGTGAAAATCATTTTATTTATAGTAGACGAAACAGTGAAGTTGAAATTCATTATCCTATCCAGCCGCTGATTAGCATAAGCCAGCTACATAACATAAACTAGCTACAATTCTCATCCTGATTTTTTAAATTTATTTTTTACATGTTGTCTTCACTTGTGTAAACTTTTTACAAAATAAAAGATGCCCCCTTTAGACATCAACTGATGAATGTGTCTGGTCTTGTGTTAAACTGTTCCAATCTCTCAGCGTGAAGGTGAAAGAGGAATATTATTTCTGCAGCCAATATCACATGTAATGTGATTGATCACCCCAGAACAGCAGGTTAACCTTTAAGAAATCTCCACCAAATCTCAATGCCAACATAATAATAGTAGTGTTATTAACGGCAAAGCCCTTATGATGTCCTCTGGGTAAATATAATTGTCGATTTTTTCTTTCTTACTGCTATACACAACTAAATTGATAAGAGAAGATTTGTCATCATACAGGTTTTGGTAACACACAAACACACACACACACACACACAGGAAAACACACATTTCCTCTGTCACATTCTCACATGCAATACTCACACTCTTTCAACTCCAAGGTATAACCACTACAGGATGACTACGTAATTGCTAATAAAACATAACATGTAATTACTTTATAGATATATGGACAGACAGTTGGGAAGAATAATTATTCAACAGTCTTGTGTTAAAAGGAGGGATCCCATATTGGATAGAATGTGAGACCAGAGCTCAACTTCTTCCAGCTCTTCTTCTCCAACCCCTCCCCTATCTCCTCTCCTCTCTCAGAGCCACCAGAAGCGGACGTAGACGATAAGCATAATGAAGAAGACCCCGCCTGCGGCCAGCTTAGCATAGGTGGAGCGAGTGTTCAGGTACTTGGCATCGCTTCTGTACTTCTTTGACAGGCTGGACAGATTACTGGCCTTGGAGTCCAGAGCTGGATGTGATAGGAGTGGAGCCAGGTGATCAGAGGGAACAGAAACCAGAACAAATCCTCATTTAACACAAGTGAGAATGGCATCTGCTTCCTCTTCCTCTGAAGCACTATTCTTTGTCAGAGCTTGACAAACAGTATGTAACAGAAGTGATACTCGCTTTTATTAGTGAATCTAGTGAATTCTACCTAACATTTACATTCTACCTATTATCATTCTGTTGCAACGATACGCATTTATGCTAATGAAATAAGCCCGGCCCTAGTTAGACATCGGAGATAAGGTTTGTATAATAGAGGTTTTTCAGTTATACATCGACCTACATGAACCATTATCACTGTAAATCTATGAGAAGGAAGAACAAGAAGTAGACATTACCAGACAAGGCCTCCCCTCGTTGCAATACTTCCTCAATGTTGGCCACCATGATCCTCTGGACGTCCTGCAGCTCTGTGTTGATGCTGCCCAGGTTCCTACGGGCTCGGCTGTCTATGTAGGACTTCTTGGTCTTCTGAATGTAGGTGTCTGTAGACAGAAGGAAAAACTCCATAAAAAAGAGACATGGTAACGTTACAGGACTTTATGGCATATTTATTCATAATTTAATGCTAAGGTTTCCTATTAAATCAACATTGGGTTGTTAGTAGGGATTCTAACGATTATATATATTTGAATCTCACCAAACTCAATGAAGGAGTACGGCCGGGACACAGTGGGGACCTTCTTCCCGTGCTGTTCGTGGAACTCTGCCTGCAGGTCTTCCAGGTAAGCAAAGGCAAGTTTTTTGGGAAAGCTTGCTTCAGACAGCACTAGGTAGACTACTCCTTTTTCTATGACGTAGCTGGAGGGAGAAACATAAGGGAAACATGAGTCAGTGTCTGGGATGCATAACAGTTAGTGGATACCTGCTTATTAGTGCAAGTCATTACTCTTTAAAAAACATTTGAGAAAGGTGTGTTATGACTAGTGTTTTGCCAAGAGAGTGTGGTTTGAACTCACTGAAAGGACATGGAGCCTGCCTCTAATGTGCAACGTGTGGGACTCTGGTCATTCAGTTTCCTGAACAGCTGTTTAGCCTGGCTCTGGTACTGTTGCAGGTCCCGACCCAACTAAACACAGGACAGAGCAAGGGGTTAAGCATCCAAGAAGATTTAAAAGGACACTGAACCAATGATTGGGATCAATATAAATGTCATCAACAAAGAAGCGGGTGGTCTGGGTATGGTAAAAACAGTAACAGTGACACATCACAGGAACAATGTGTATGATTTCCAAGCATCGGTTACAGTGCAGAGAAAAGACCAACCTTCTCACTTCCCTTTGGGAGAGCAGTTAGGAAAGCAAGGGAAACATGTTAGAGTTCTTCCAGCAGGTGGCAAGACTCACATGTAGCCTACAGCAACTCAGTAATACATTGTTGCCTTATTCGCTACAACTACAAAGAAATAACAAGGATGAATGATGCTTTTGATAAACAATTTAATGTGGGAGTACAGTAGACCGTCACAAATCGCAAATTAACTTGAGCAGAATTTACTCAATGGACTTACTTTAATAACCAAAGGATATACAGTATTCCAACATTCAAAATGAATCACATGAGCTGACTAAGCCTGGCCATTAGCAGCTACAGATTGTTACACCAGATAATGTGATTTTACCGAAGATTTTTGGTATACATTACATGATCGGTACTGTTTGGTGTAGCAGAGCATTTTCGACCAACCTTAGCTTGGGGACACTGTTTCGTCCTCGAGTTGTGGAAACAAGAGTCTCAAATGGCCATGTCCAGTTGCACGGGGTACGTTTGAATTTAGAAAATGCTCCTTTATTAAAATAAATAATTTGGGGGGTCTAAGTAATCCAACAACGTGTACACCACCATCTTGTATATTTCAAGTCTTCGCTCATTGATCAAGACATGCGGCACTTCGGGGTAGACACCCACCTGTCTCGGTCAATTAGAGAAGACTTGAAATAGACAAGATGGCAGTGTTGGATTACTAAATGGAGAAAAAAAGTACTTATTTTAATAACGGAGCATTTTCTGAATTCGAACGGACCCCGTGCAACTGGACATGGCCATTTTATGAGACTCCTGTTACTACGTATCGAGGACGAAGAAAGCATTGCCAAGCATTGCCAGGCTACACCAAACAGTACCTATCCTCTAACTCCCACTAATGGATACCAAAAATCTTTGTTTAAACACATTATCTGTAGCTAGGCCATTAAATGATTAGCTGCCTGTTACTCTGACACAGCAGGAATACGTCCATCTGGATTTCAATGTCAGACACAATCAAGCTCATATAATGATTTTATTATGAAGAAAGTAGGCCTGCATAGATGACAAGGTCCATATTGCACACGTAGCACACTAGCGAAAAACTATTTGCCAATAGTAGGTGGGTCGATAGATAGCTAGCACTAGCAATTCAAGCTAACATACATGGCATTAGGAAAACCAGAAATATTAACCTGTTCGTCCTCCTGCATTGAGGCGGCAAGCGGCAGTCCATCCGCCAACCGAGCGATCATTGTCAGCAGCACCATTTTGGAACTGAATTTGTTATTGTCCACCACTAGTGATCGCCACAGTGTCGCTAAGTGAAAGCTAATGACAGGCAGTAGCTAGATTGACAACACAACACTCTGGACGCGCTGAGCTGGCCGGAAACGCCAGTGCTTCGGGTGTCGCTCAAATCTGACCGTCCATCCCAGACAGTAATGTCTCAAAGGTTCCGCGTTACTCCTTCACTTATTATAATCGAATAGCCTCTGGGATTAAATAAAATGACCACTATGCATAAAATATAAATCACGACTCATGTCATTTGAAAAGAGGGGTCTATTGTTTCCTTTATTATGAAAATATGCACATGGCATCCAGTATCCTACCACGGGCACAGAAGCCTATTCCTCCCAACCCATTATCAGTGATGTATCAGAATGTATTAGAATTTAGTTAAATGGTTTTAGTTACATTTAGGCTACGTTGCTCAAAAAAAGCTATTAATGCCATGATTTCAGAAATAAAAACTGTAGGCAATGTGTAAGTCATAATGCATATAAAATTGCCCATGCAATCCATCAGCTATTAATCCTGTCTGTCGAGTCCAGCTCTGTGTGAGGTCCTGGCACTTTCCTTTGGCCTGTCTACCCCTTCTCTCTTCTTTCTCTTTGTCTGTCATCATCTCATCAAACTTTGCTGCCTAAGCAGTGCCTAACCCTACACACACTGGTACTGGTGGCAACAAGCCCCTGGAAGACCATTCCTGCTCTCCACACCGTGGACTTGCTGGCCAGGAGGACAGGTCGGGGGTGCCAACGGGCATTTATCGAAGTTGCATGTGCAGATAGCTGGCACCAGGGGGCAGCATTGGCCATGAGGAATGTAAGGCTCAGTGAGGAAGGAATCAGCAGGGCAGGAAGGGACTTGGACCTCAGGGCAGTTAACATTGCTGCAGCGAGCTCTCTCTGAGATAGAGACATGTGGAGAGAAAGAGGAACGGAGATTCATGTATAGATATTCACATTTAGTTTTTGAATACCATATTGTTTGCGAAATATAGATTTACTCTATTGTGTTGAAGCAGTTGGTTATTATTTTTGTGGTGAAACTCACGCAGCATGTTTTCACAGGTGTCTTCAGAGAATAATGGTGTGGGTGAGTAGCAGCTCCTCTCCATACACACACACTGGCTTCCCTGCAACTCACAGCCCCATTCCACACATGTATGCTCCCCTTGTTCCTCCATCTCACTCCAGAGCTCATCCCCTGGAAAATCGATAGCCAAGTTTCAATCATATGCCTAAAACTCCAAAAGCACATACAGCTGGAGCTTATTCTACAAAACATTGAAAGGCTAGAGTACTTTCCAACCTTATCAGTTTGTGTGTGTGTGTCCATATACATGGGTGCCTAGGTCTATGTATCTCACCTCTCATTGTTTTGAGACATTGGTCCAAACTGTGATAGGAGAAGGCCGCGTGGCAAGTCTGTAGGGAGTAGCAGTCACAGGCCCCTGCCCTGACGTTGCAGCCCCACATCCAGGGGCATAGGGGGTCTGCCAGGGGGTCTGCCTGATGCCCAAGTAACACTGGAACACGACAGGGGAGAGTCACAGACAGGGTGAGATTACTGGGATAAGGTAACGAGATAGTAAAGGTAACATTTTATTTGAAGATCTGTTATAATATATGTCAAATAAAATACAATTTTATTTGTGACATGCTTCATAAACAAATAGTTAAACGCTTACATACGGGCCCTTCCCAACAATGTGAGACACAAAAAAAGATTAATTTATAAAAATTTATAAATAAATACACAATGAGTAACGATAATTTGGCTATATATACGGTAACAATACAGAGTCAATGTGCAGGGGTACGAGGTAATTGAGGTAGATACAGTAAGCTCCAAAAGAATTGGGACAGTGGCAATATTTTGTTGTTGTTTTGGCTCTGTACTACAGCACTTTGGATTTGAAATGATACAATGACTAAGGTTAAATTGCAGACTGTCAGCTTTAATGTCAGCTTTGAGGGTATTTTCATCCATATCGGGTAAACGGTTTACAAATTACAGCACTTTTTGTACATAGTCTCTCCCATTTTAGGGGACCAAAAGTATTGGGACAATTTTACTTAGTACTAAAGTAGTAAAAAGTTAAGTATTTGGTCCCATATTCATAGCAGGCAATGACTACATCAAGCTTGTGACTCTACACATTTGTTGGATGCATTTGCTGTTGGTTTTGGTTGTGTTTCAGATAATTTTGTGCCCAAAATAATGTAATGGTAAATAATGTACGGTGTAATTTGAGTCACTTTTATTCTAAATAAGAATATAATGTTTCTAACCACTTATACATTAATGTGGATGCTACCTGAATGAGTCATGAATAATGATGTGTGAGAAAGTTAGACACATATCATAGCCCCACAAAAAAATGCTAACCTCCCATGTTATTGGAATGTTGAGCAGTTAGCATGTCTTGGGGGTATGATATTTGTGTCTAACTGCTCAACATTCCAATAACATGGGAGGTTAGCATTTTCTTGTGGGGGTTTGATATTTGTGCGTCTAACTTTCTCACTCATTATTGAAATGATGTAGCTCCTTGCGGTCAGGTGCCAAGCAGTTGTCATACCAAGAAGTGATGCAGCCAGTCAAGATGCTCTCACTTGTGCAGCTGTATAACTTTGAGGATCTGAGGGCCCATGCCAAATCTTTTCAGCCTCCTGAGTGGGAAGAGGTGTTGTAGTGCCCTCTTCACAACTGTGTTGGTGTGTGTGGACCATGATAATTCCTGAGGGATGTGGACACCGAGGAACTTGAAGCTCTCGACCTGCTCCACTACAGCCCCGTCTATGTGGATGGGGGGCATGCTCAGCCCTCCATTTCCTGTAGTCCACAATCAGCTTCTTTGTCTTGCTGATGTGGAGGGAGAGGTTATTGTCCGGGCACCACACTGCCAGGCTGTCTCGTCGTCGATGATCAGGCCTACCACCGCCGTGTCGTTGGCAAACTTAATGGTGTTGTGCACGGCCACGCAGTCGTGGGTGATCAGGGAGTACTGGAGGGGACTAAGCACGTACCTCTGAGGGGCCCCCGTGTTGAGGGTCAGCGTGGCAGATGTGTTGTTGCCTACCCTCACCACCTGGGGGCAGCCCGTCAGGAAGTCCAGGATCCAGTTGCAGAGGGAGGTGTTTAATCCCAGAGTACTTAGCTTAGTGATGAGTTTAGGGCACTATGGTGTTAAATGCTGAGCTGTAGTCAATGAACAGCATTCTCATGTAGGTGTTCCTTTTGTCCAAGTGGGAAAGGGTAGTGTGGAGTGCAATAGAGAATGCGTCATCTGTGGATCTGTTGGGGCGGTATGCGAATTGAAGTGGGTCCAGGGTGTCTGGGATGGTGGTGGTGATGTGAGCCATGACCAGCCTTTCAAAGCATTTCATGGCTACAAATGCGAGTGCTACGGGGCGAAAGTCATTTAGATAGGTTACCTTGGCGTTCTTGGGCACAGGTACTATGGTGGTCTGCTTAAACATGTAGGTATTACAGACTGGGTCAGGGAGAGGTTGAAAATGTTAGTGAAGACCCTGTTAGGGGGTATCATCGGATGGGGCCACCGTGTCTCCTGACCCCTCCTGTCTCAGCCTCCAGTAGTTTATGTGTCGGGGAGCTAGGGTCAGTTTGTTATATCTGGAGTACTTCTCCTGTCTTATCCAGTGTCCTGTGTGAATTTAAGTATGCTCTCTCTAATTCTCTCTTTCTTTCTCTCTCGGAGGACCTGAGCCCTAGGACCATGCCTCAGGACTACCTGGAATGATGACTCCTTGCTGTCCCCAGTCCACCTGGCCATGCTGCTGCTCCAGTTTCAACTGTTCTGCCTGCGGCTATGGAACCTTGACCTGTTCACCGGACGTGCTACCTGTCCCAGACCTGCTGTTTTCAACTCTCTAGAGACAGCAGGAGCGGTAGAGATACTCTTAATGATCGGCTATGAAAAGCCAACTGACATTTACTCCTGAGGTGCTGACTTGCTGCACCCTCGACAACTACTGTGATTATTATTATTTGACCATGCTGGTCATTTATGAACATTTGAACATCTTGGCCATGTTCTGTTATAATCTCCACCCAGCACAGCCAGAAGAGGACTCATAGCCTGGTTCCTCTCTAGGTTTCTTCCTAGGTTTTGGCCTTTCTAGAGAGTTTTTCCTAGCCACCGTGCCTCTACACCTGCATTGCTTGCTGTTTGGGGTTTTAGGCTGGGTTTCTGTACAGCACTTTGAGAAATCAGCTGATGTAAGAAGGGCTATATAAATACATTTGATTTGAAGACACTTGCCAGCGCATGCTCTGAGTACACGTTCTGGTAATCCATCTGGTCCTGCGGCCCTGTAAATGCTAACCTGTTTAAAGGTCTTACTCACATCGGCTACGGAGAGCGTGATCACACAGTCGTCTGGAACAGCTGGTGCTCTCATGCATGGTTCAGTGTTGCTAGCTACGACGCGAGCATAGAAGGTATATAGTTTGTCTGGAAGGCTCGTTTCACTGGACAGCTTGCGGCTGGGTTTCCCTTTGTAATCCGTGATAGTTTGCAATCCCTGCCACATCCAACGAGCATCAGAGCTGGTGTAATAGGATTCTGTATTGACACTTTGCCTGTTTGATGGTTCATTGGAGGGCGTAGTGGGATTTCTTATAAGCGTCCGGATTAGCATCCCACTCCTTGAAAGTGTAAAAGTGTAAGCATCCCACTCCTAACTCAGTGCGGATGTTGCCTGTAATACATGGCTTCTGGTTGGGATATCTATGTACGGTCACTGTGGGGACGATGTTATCGATGCACTTATTAATGAAGGCGGTGACTGATGTAGTAAACTCCTGAATGCCATCAGATTAATCCCAAAACATATTCCAGTCTGTGCTATCGAAACAGTCCTGTAGTTTAGCATCCGCTTCATCAGACCACTTCTATATTAAGCATGTGTGTAACTGGAACTTCCTGTTTGAGTTTATGCTTGTAAGCAGGAATCAGGAGGATAGAGTTACGGTCAGATTTGCTAAATTTACATTTACATTTCATTTTTAGTCATTTAGCAGACGCTCTTATCCAGAGCGACTTACAGTAGAGTGCATACATTTTATTACATTTTTACATACTGAGACAAGGATATCCCTACCGGCCAAACCCTCCCTAACCCGGACGACGCTATGCCAATTGTGCGTCGCCCCACGGACCTCCCGGTTGCGGCCGGCTGCAACAGAGCCTGGGCGTGAACCCAGAGACTCTGGTGGAGCAGCTAGCACTGCGATGCAGTGCCCTAGACCACTGCGCCACCCGGGAGATCATTGGAGGATGAGGGAGAGCTTTGTATGTGTCTCTGTGTGTGGAGTAAAGGTGATCTAGAGTGTTTTCACCTCTACTTACACAGGTGACATGCTGGTATAAATGAGGTAAAACAGATTTCAGTTTCCCTGCGCTGCCACTGGATGAGCATTTTCTTGTTTGCCTATGTACTTATACAGCTCGTTGAGTGCGGTCTTAGTGCCAACATCGGTTTGTGGTGGTAAATAGATAGCAAAATATAGATAAACTCTTGGTAAATAGTATGGTCTACAGCTTATCATGAGGTATTCTAACTCTGGCGAGCACAAACTCGAGACTTCCTTCATATTAGAGACCAGGTGTTAACAGAGACACACCCCTCCCCCGACACCACCGTTCTGTCCTGACAATGTATAGAAAAAACAGATATCTACGTATAAATCTATGTAATAATTATGAATATGTAGGTTATAGGCAGACATACACAGTCACCCATTAACAAATGTAAGCTGTTACATAATACACAACCATGCACCACTTTCATCACTGTGGCTGTTACGCAATGCTTAAATTTGTACAGGGGCCGTACCTCAATGTGCCCTCTTAAGCCCAATCTGTTAGAACCAATCCTCTTACCTTTGCACACGCCGGTGTGTGGGGGTCTGGCAGGGCTGCGTCCGGTGAACAGGGTGCAGGTGAGGTCTCTGTCACAGTAGCCTTTCTCCCAGTGGGGGCCTCCACACACCTGGCCCATCTGACGGGCACACTGTGGGCAGCAGCCACACGGCTCAGTGACATGTCCCCCAGGGCAGACTCGCCTGGCACGGGGACACAGCACTCCAGAGCATGGCACACAGCCTGGGGCAAGGGGAGCTATGGGCGATATAGACAATATGATGCACTGCACGCACCTCTGTAATTAGTTACAATACTGTAATTCCATTGTCATAGCCAAAGTGGAGTTCACTAGAGGACGCAAATAACAATTTATCTAACTGCTTTTCAAATACACTCATGAATAAAACAAATAAAAGTCAAAATATGGAACACATAATATTGGGAATAGTAACAGGTAGACTCACGGCTGCAGAGTCCAGCACTGGGTGTTTGCTCCTTGTCAGCGGGCTTCACAGACACACATGTGAGGTTGGTGTCACACTGGCCCTCCACTGCCCCTCCACACACTTCCCCCTTACCTAGAATAACCTGCCCATGCAGCTGTGAGGGGCTACACCCCAACAAGAACACCCAGAGCCCAAGATAAACCCAAACCATTGCTGTTATCAATAACCCAACTTACCGTACCAAAGCATGGGCTCAAAGAGAGCTTCAGTTCCTCTGAGAGACTTCTGAACATCATGTGTTCCTCCTCCCACTGTCCTTCAGCCAGATTCCTGACCAACCATCTCTTTTCTTATCCCAGCCAAAACCACACACCCCTCTCCCTCGCTCATTCCCTCCGGCTCAGTCTGTCCCTGTCTCTAACTCCTGTACACATTTAATCAAATTCCAATAGATTTCACAACAACTATGCTTCAATAGCCTCAAAGAAAACATGTCCAAAGTTTCATTCTGTCCAAGAGTTGGTGATAGTGTTATTGAGTAGAAAGGCTGGCTTGGTCTCTCCCCTCACGTCAGAAGAGTGAAAAGTGTGTATGATCACGGGTGGATTGTGTAGTATAGTCAATAGAGGATATGGAAAGGGCCAGGGAAGTAGAGGGTCAGGGATGTAGAGGGGGAGGAAGAAAGGGAGCAACTAAGAACACAGAGAGACCGCAGACACCACAGCCAAGAGGGACTGACATGGACAAACACTTCTCTGTCTGACAGAGGCAGGCAGGCACACAACCTCTGAGATCATTCTGCTTTTTGGTTTACAAGTACTGAAAGAGATCTGAAACTGAAGTCATACTCTGCAGAGCTCAGAATCATAACAGAGAAAGAGAGAGACAAACAAATGAACATGAAACTTGGGAGAATAACAGGTGAAAATCTATATGGTATAACATTCCAAAACGGTTGATCTTTTATTTCATATGCAATGTCCAAGAGTGTTTACAAAAATGATTCAAGTTATGTTTAGATTTCCCTTTCACTCGCATACAAGTTCAGGTATACTGTAATTCACTTTAAAGACAATATCAAGACTACAATACTGGAAAGAGTGCAATTCAACTTATAGATGTACTGATTTACTTCAGGGTTAGGTTACAGTCTAATACAGTACTTATATGAAAAGGTATCGAACACACAATAATGCATTGTTGTTCCTGTAAACGACAAAGAGAGTAAAAACAAATAAAGTATGAAGACAACAACCCTGCAGGTCTCACTATAAAATCAATATAGATTAAATATCAGAAACCATTTTAAGATACAAGGTGCTAAAAGTCCCTCTGTAACCCAGCCAATCTGTAAAACAGAGTATTTTTAACAGTTCCCTAGTAGGCTATGCTCCGGATGCTCTTAATGCCCTACTACATGATGCTTGATTGCACCTCTTGCATGTCTGTGTTTTTGGGCATTTTGGGCTTCTGGCAGTGGAATGTTTCTTTACATTTGAATACATGTGCAGGCGATAGTCAGTTAAATCAAACTTATTGGATACAGTGTTAGTGTTTTCTGTGCCTCCTTATTAAAATCAGTTAGAAGCAGGAGAACAGAATAGGAGATTTCAGAGTTGACATCTTGGAGAGTCTAGATAAACAAAGAAACGCATGACTGTTTTAACCGACTCTGTAATGCTCCCAGGCTGGCCTATAAAGCCAAGCCGCCGTGCTACTGTCATTGCTCCCCGAGGATCTGCTGGAGTCTCTGTGCTATGGAGAGGGCCTTGGGATGGGGGCAGGGCAGCAAGGGCAGGCGGGGAGGGCCCAGAGCCAATCCTGACACCTCACTCATCAGCTGCTTATTTACAGCCAAATCAAACCCTGCACACACACAAACACAATGTATCACATCACAAAATGCACAGACTCACTCTAGGTTAATCTCACAGATGACACACATGGGAATGACTTTTGTGGGTGAAAATGTTGCACTCACTCACCCAGCTTTATTGCATAACAGAGTATATCTTGCACCTGGAACTGCAAAGGGAGATCAAAGACATGAATCAATCAGATTAGCACAGATTTAGGAATGATGTCAATGATGTCTACAATGATGTCCTGAGATTTTTTTCTTTCTGAGGCTGAAAAGGAGGTGTACCTGTATAGCCCTGGCCTTGGGGAGGTCCCCTTTATCAAAGGCTGACATGAGTCTGTTCACACTGCTGCCCAGGTAGTTGTATGTGCTGGGGAGAGAGTGGCATTTCTAAGACATACAGTGCATTCGGAAAGTATTCAGACCCCTTGACTTTTTCTACATTTTGTTATGTTACAGCCTTATTCTAAAATTGAGGAAAATGTTTTATTTAATCAATCTACACACAATACCCCATAATGACAAAGCAAAAACAGGTTTTTAGAAATGTTTGCTAATTCATAAAAATAAAAACAGGGTATCAGGGCCTCCCGAGTGGCGCAGCGTTCTAAGGCACTGCATCGTGTCACTACAGACCCGGGTTCGATTCCGGGCTTTATTACAACCGGCCGTGATCGGGAGTCCCATAGGGCGGCGCACAATTGACCCAGCGTCGTCCAGGTTAGGGCTTTACTTGGCTCATCGCGCTCTAGCGACCCCTTGTGGCAGGCCGGACGCCTGCAGGCTGACCCGGTTGTCAGTTGAACGGTGTTTCCTCTGACACATTGGTGCGGCTGGCTTCAGGGTTAAGCGGGCGGGTGTTAAGAAGTGCGGTTTGGCGGGTCATGTTTCGGAGGACGCATGAAATCGACCTTCACCTCCCGAGCCCGTTGGGCAGTTGCAGTGATGAGACAAGATTGAAATTGAGGAGAAAAAGGGGGTAAAATACAAAACAATAATGTAAAACAAAACAAAAATACCTTACATAAGTATTCAGACCCTTTGCTATGAGACTTGAAATTTAGCTCTGGTGCATCTTGTTTCCAATGATCATCCTTGAGATGTTTCTACAACTTGAGTCCACCTGTGGTAAATTCAATTGATTGGACAGATTTGGAAAGGCACACACCTGTCTCTATAAGGTCCCACAGTTGACAGTGCATGTCAGAGCAAAAATCAAGCCATGAGGTCGAAGGAATTGTCTGTAGAGCTCCGAGACAGGATTGTGTCGAGGCACAGATCTGGGGAAGGGTACCAAAACATTTCTGGACCATTGAAGGTCCCCAAGAACACAGTGGCCTCCATCATTCTTAAAATGGAAGAAGTTAAGAACCACCAAGACTATTCCTAGGAAACCTGGCACCATCCTTACAGTGAAGCATGGTGGTGGCAGCATCATGCTGTGGGGATGTTTTTCAGGGGCAGGGACTGGGAGACGAGTCAGGATTGAGGCAAAGATGAACGAAGCAAAGTACAGAGAGATCCTTGATGAAAACCAAGAACAGGACCACAGACTGGGGCGAAGGTTCACCTTCCAACAGGACAACGACCCTAGCACACAGCCAAGACAACGCAGGAGTGGCTTTGGGACAAGTCTCAATGTCCTTGAGTGGCCCAGCCAGAGCCCGGACTTGAACCCGATTGAACATCTCTGGAGAGACGTGAAAATAGCTGTGCAGTGACGCTCCCTAGCCAACCTGACAGAGCTTGAGGATCTGCAGAGAAGAATGGGAGAAACTCCACAAATACAGGTGTGCTAAGCTTGTAGCATCGTACCCAAGAAGACTCTGGGCTATAATTGCTGCCAAAGATGCTTCAACAAAGTACTGAGTAAAGGGTCTGTAAAATATAAAAACCTGTTTTTGCTTTGTCATTATGTGGTATTGTGTGTAGATTGATGAGAAAAAAAAACATTTAATACATTTTAGAATAAGGCTGTAACATAACAAAATGTGGAAAAAGTCAAGGTGTCTGAATACCCTCCGAATGCACTAAGTGTCTGCCTAATGGACTGACTTCACACAGAGAGCATAGTTCTCAGGGTTAAAGTATGATATCAAATGGAGACCAACCTGCCTACAGCCCCATTGGCACCCATTGCCATAGCTCCTAGCAGTTGCTGTTAAAGAGTAAAACATTCTTTAATTAGATAAACATAACATACTGAACACGACTTGCCTCCAAGGCAGTCCTCGAGTATCCCAACAGTACACATTGTTGGTGCCCCAAATAAAAACACCTGATTTAAATGATCGAGGGCTTGATGATTATTTGACAAGTTGAATCAGGTGTGCTTGTCTGGGGCTACAATAAAAATGTGTACTGTTTGGGGTACTTGAGCACTGGAGTTGGGAAACACTGCTCTAAGGATAAGTTATCTTCATACTGACAGAGACAAGCACAGAGAGGGAGAAGAAAGATGAAGTGCTGACCTCATCTATACCATATAGGAGTGACCAGTGAGATGGACTATAGCTGACACACTGGCCAAAGTCCATCAGGTCGCTACCACTGAACTTCAGCCCCTGGAACGAGGGGATCTGATTCTCTATCCCCTCCAACACATCCCTTGATCGCACTGACAGGAGAAAAGAGTGGCTGAGAATCAACATCCTTGTAATTCAAACCCTGAATATTAGAGTATCACATGCAGAGGTCCATCAAGAAGTGACCGACTGTATCATATCAACTGAAAGCAGAGTACTCACAGTTGACCCCGGTCACAGCTGGAATGTGATAATAATAGAAGGGCATGGCTGGGGCGGCTGCAGCCACTTCCTGGAGAAACATCCTCAGAGCATCTGAGTTCAGTGGAAGGAAACAGAGTAAGGAAAGGAAATCCCTACAGTGAATTTCTCTGCAACGTTGATCCGAGTGGAATGGCATAGTCATACCGTAATGAGCAAACAGAACCACAAGTATACATCACAACCGAAAATTAGGCTCAACGCACCTGCAGTGGCGGGTTTGAAGAAAGAGGGGGAGATCACTGATATCCCATCGGCTCCTATTTCAGCAGCATGTCGTGCCTGCATGGGGGACACAGAGACAGTACGACACCTTAATTACACTGTGAGCTGTTCCAAGCCCTTGTGCTGAGTTTAGACTAGCTATGGGTAGGCAAGAGTACCAGCAGGTTGTGCCAGGGATGACTCACCAGCTCCTGGGAGTCCTTCAGACTCATGCAGCCCACATGCACTATCACCTGCTCCAGCCTGTGAAGACACAGCAAAGTGTGCCAAGAAGCCAGCAAGGCGTAATCAGTGACTCATTCACACACACAAACAGTATTGCCACATACATTGAGTATAGCAAACATTAGGAACACCTTCTTAATATTGAGTTGCACCACCCCTACCTCCTTTTGCCCTAAGAACAGCCTCAATTCATTGGGGCATGGACTCTACAATGTATCGAAAGCATCCCACAGGGATGCTGGCCCATGTTGCAGGTCTTGACACAAACCGGTGCACCAGACACCTACTACCATACCCCGTTCAAAGGCACTTTTGTCTTACCCATTCACCCTCTGAATGGCACACATACACAAACCATGTCAAGGCTTAAAGATCCTTCTTTAATAACCTGTCTCCTCCCCTTCATAGAAGTGGATTTAACAAGTGACATCAATAAGGGACCATAGCTTTCACCTTGATTCACCTGGTCAGTCGGTCATGGAAAAAGTTGTTCTTAATGTTTTGTATACTCAGTGTATAAACTATATTACACACATTTAATAACCACCTTCTGTATTACTTACTTGTTGGGTTTAGAAATGGCAAGAATGGCATTTCACAGACTTACTTGTTCTTGCCCTGATGACACCACTCCACTGCAAGCAGCTTCCTCTCCTCCACAGTGAGAGACATACCTTCTCCTGTCGTGCCATTAACTGGTGGAGCGGTTGGGGAAAAGAACAGAGGCATAACTAACAGCTGTGCTTGAGCTTGGTAGGAAAGTGATAGTACTTCTATGACTTTGCACAGATCTAAAGGAGGAAGCCAATAAAGTGACTAAGTAGGCAGTTGAAATTGGCGAGGCAGCTACATTTTTGGGCGTTCTTGCAATAGAATTATATTGAATTCTGCTTAGCTCACGCTATACCACAATAAACAAAGTTCAAACGCAGACTCATTGAGTGCTTTTGATGTGACAGGTTGGCGCGAAATCTGTAGCCCATCTCTGCTGCCCTGTATCAGTGTAAAATAGGGTCCTTATAGCAGTGGTAAGACCAAAGATTCAGCAGGAGGCAGGCAGGTAGAGGTACAAATGACTGTTGGATTTATTTACACAGCGCTGGTGTTTCAAAGATGACGCTGATATTTACAAATATATATAAAACAATTCTGACTTCAAAATGTCAGCATTCAAAAGAAAAACCCTCTCATCAGGCACATTCTGACTTAACCAATAAAGCACAGGTGGGGTCTACCAGGCTCAGATACAGCCTCCCCTTGGGTTACCCAACAGGTGGGGTCTACCAGGCTCAGATACAGCCTCCCCTTGGGTTACCCAACAGGTGGGGTCTACCAGGCTCAGATACAGCCTCCCCTTGGGTTACCCAACAGGTGGGGTCTACCAGGCTCAGATACAGCCTCCCCCTTGGGTTACCCAACACTGAACTAACTAGAATACCTATTATTGGCACACAGGCCAGGTATATCTATGCAAACTAAAGTATGCGCGTTCACACAACATTAAACATGGAGAAATCGGACACATGCTCTCCAAACAGACAACGAAGAAATTGACAGTAAACTGGTAAAATGTTATTGCAGTTTGTGAGCTCTCCAAACAATGTAATTTTGTAGAATTTCCATAACCATACATTCTAAAATGGGGGAGTATGTTGCGATTAACTTTGCAGATAAGTACAGTATATACAGTGGCAAGAAGTATGTGAACCCTTTGGAAATACCTGGAGTTCTGCATAAATTGGACATAGAATTTGATCTGATCATCTAGGTCACAACAATAGGCAAACACAGTCTGCTTAAACTAATAACAAACAATTATACGTTTATATGTCTTTATTGAACACACCGTGTAAACATTCACAGTGCAGGGTGGATAAAGTATGTGAACCCTTAGATTTTTTTATTTATTATTTCACCTTTATTTAACCAGCTAGGCCAGTATAGAACAAGTTCTCATTTACAACTGCGACCTGGCCAAGATAAAGCAAAGCAGTGCGACACATAGAACACAGAGTTACACATGGAATAAACAAAAATACAGCCAATAACACAATAGAAAAGTCTATATACAGTGTGTGCAAATTAAGCAAGATTAGGGAGATAAGGCAATAAATAGGCCGTAGTGGCAGAATAATTACAATATAGCAAATAAACACTGGAGTGATAGATGTGCAGAAAATGAATGTGCAAGTAGAGATACTGGGGTGAAAAAAAATATATATATATATATAAAAATGTAATAAATAACAACATGGGGATGAGGTAGTGGGATGGGCTATTTACAGATGAGCTATGTACAGGTTCAATGATCTGTAAGCTGCTCTGATAGCCGATGCTTAAAGTTAGTGAGGGAGATAAGGGTCTCCAGCTTCGTTGATTTTTGCAATTCGTTCCAGTCATTGGCAGCAGAGAACTGAAAGGAAAGGAAGCCAAATGAGGAATTGGCTTTGGGGGTGACCAGTGAAATATACCTGCTGGAGCGCGTACTACGGGTGGGTGCTGCTATGGTGACCAGTGAGCTGAGATAAGGCAGGCTTTACCTAGAAAAGACTTATAGATGACCTGGAGCCAGTGGGTTTGGCGACGAATATGAAGCGAGGGCCAGCCAACGAGAGCATACAGGTTGCAGTGGTGGGTAGTATATGGGGCTTTGGTGACAAAACAGATGGCACTGTGATAGACTGCTGGAGGCTATTTTGTAAATGACATTGCCGAAGTCAAGGATCGGTAGGATAGTCAGTTTTACGAGGGTATGTTTGGCAGCATGAGTGAAGGATGCTTTGTTGCGAAATCGGAAGCCGATTCTAGATTTAATTTTGGATTGGAGATGCTTAATGTGAGTCTGGAAGGAGTGTGTACAGTCTAACCAGACACCTAGTTATTTGTCCACATATTCTAAGTCAGAACCGTCCAGAGTAGTGATGCTAGGCGGGCTGAAATCGGTTGAAGAGCATGCATTTAGTTTTACTTCCATTTAAGAGCAGTTGGAGGCCACGGAATGAGAGTTGTATGGCATTGAAGCTCGTCTGGAGGTTAGTTAACAGTGTCCAAAGAAGGGCCAGAAGTATACAGAATGGTGTCGTCTGTGTAGAGGTGGATCAGAGAATCAGCAGCCGCAAGAGCGACATCATTGATGTATACAGAGAAAAGAGTCGGCCCGAGAATTGAACCCTGTGGCACCCCCATAGAGACTGCCAGAGGTCCGGACAACAGGCCCTCCGATTTGACACACTAAACTCCGTCTGAGTAGTAGTTGGTGAACCAGGCGAGGCAGTCATTTGAGAAACCAAACTGGTTGACCCTTCTTTGGCAGCAATAACCTCAACCAAACATGTTCTGTAGTTGCGGATCAGACCTGCACAACGGTCAGGAGGAATTTTGGACCATTCCTCTTTACAAAACTGTTTCAGTTCAGCAATATTCTTGGGATGTCTGGTGTGAACTGCTCTCTTGAGGTCATGACACAGCAACTCAAATCGAGTTGAGGTCAGGACTCCAGAAGGCGTATTTTCTTCTGTTGTTGATTTACTTCTGTGTTTTGGGTCGTTGTCCTGTTGCATCGCCCAACTTCTGTTGAGCTTCAATTGCCAGACAGATAGCCGAACAGTCTCCTGAAAAATGTCTTGATAAACTTGGGAAATAATTTTTCCTTTGATGATAGCAATCAGTCCAGTCCCTGAGGCATCCCCAAACCATGATAATCCCTCCACCATACTTTACAGTTGGGATGAGGTTTTGATGTTGGTGTGCTGTGCATTTTTTTCTCCACAGTGTTGTGTGTTCCTTCCAAACAACTCAACTGTAGTTTCATCTGTCCACAGAATATTTTGCCAGTAGCGCCAGGTGCAGTTCAGCAAACTTCAGACGTGCAGCAGTTTTTTTTGGACTGTAGTGGCTTCTTCTGTGGTGTCCTCCCATGAACACCATTCTTGTTTAGTGTTTTACGTATTCCAAACTCGTCAACAGAGATTAGCATGTTCCAGAGATTTCTGTAAGTCATTAGCTGACACTCTAGGATTCTTCTTAACCTCATTGAGCATTCTGTGCTGTGCTCTTGCAGTCATCTTTGCAGGACGGCCACTCCTAGGGAGAGTAGCAACAGTGCTGAACTTTCTCCATTTATAGACAATTTGTCTTACCGTGGACTAATGAACATAAAGGCTTTTAGAGATACTTTTGTAACCCTTTCCGACTTTATGCAAGTCAACAATTCTTCATCTTAGGTCTTCTGTGATCTATTTTGTTTGAGGCATGGTTCACATCAGGCAATGCTTCTTGTGAATAGCAAACTCAAATTTTGTGAGTGTTCTAGCTGCGCCACCAGAGTCTCTGGGTTCGCGCCCAGGCTCTGTCGCACCCGGCCGCGACCGGGAGGTCTGTGGGACGACGCACAATTGGCCTAGCGTCGTCCGGGTTAGGGAGGGTTTGGCCGGTAGGGATATCCTTGTCTCATCGCGCTCCAGCGACTCCTGTGGCGGGCCGGGCGCAGTGCGCGCTAACCAACAGGGCCAGGTGCACGGTGTTTCCTCTGACACATTGGTGCGGCTGGCTTCCGGGTTGGAGGCGCGCTGTGTTAAGAAGCAGTTGGTTGGGTTGTGCTTCGGAGGACGCTTGGCTTTCGACCTTCGTCTCTCCCGAGCCCGTACGGGAGTTGTAGCGATGAGACAAGATAGTAATTACTAGTGATTGGATACCACGAAAATTGGGGAGAAAAGGGGGTAAAAATTCAAATAAAATAAAAATTGTGAGTGTTTTTTATAGGGCTAGGCAGCTCTAAGCAACATCTCCAATCTCATCTCATTGATTGGAATCCAGGTTAGCTGACTCCTGACAATTAGCTTTTGGAGAAGTCATTAGCCTAGGGGTTCACATACTTTTTCCAACCTACACTGTGAATGTTTAAATGATGTATTCAATATAGACAAGAAAAATACAATAATGTGTGTGTTATTATGTCTATTGTTGTGACTTAGATGAAGATCAGATCAAATGTGATGACCAATTTATGCAGAAATCCAGGTAATTCCAAAGGGTTCACATACTTTTTCTTGCCTGTGTGTATGTGTATATATTTATGTATTTAATGGGGCATTTAAAAACATTGACAAATAATTGGCACAAAGAAACCAAAAAATTGAGAGATGTGCCTATAGCGTGTCTTCGCCACACAACCCTCCCCTTATTCTTGTCTGGACATTTAAAAAGTATGCTTGAGACACGTTCCTCACACGTAAGCAGTAACCTCAAATATTGTCAGGGCGTAGCAGTAGTCATTTTCCCTTTAACTGATCGAACCCAGGGCTGTAGTGACGCCTCAAGCACTGCAATGCAGTGCCTTAGACCCCTGCGACCCAAACTTCCCCGCATGAGCCTTTGTTGAAGCAGGTAAGGGAGCATTCTCTCCCGAACGATGCACAGGGGACACTGGGGTTGGCTCCAGACCCCAAAACAGGGACATCTTCTGTGCCACACCCAGGAACATTCACACCCCCTCCCCATCATTGTGCACTCCCCATAGGAACAGCAGAGGAGCAGGAAGGAGAGTCCGGCCTCCAACACGGCGTCCTCCTCACCAGGTAACTTTTAACTTGACTCTGCCCTTATAAATAAAAAATTACAGGCGGAGGCGTATCACATTATTCACTTAGCCTACCACAGAGATGAGAAGTGTTTCACGCTTTTTACAGAAACCCAAACGAGTGATACCTAATCACCCCCCTACACACACTGCGGCCCGCTCTGTCCATTGTGCTGACACAGCGCAGCTGATATTTTCTTTGCGTCAACCTGTCACTCAATCATTTGACGTTTTATTTACTGTAGGGACATAAAACTGTGGGGGAACAAGTTTGAACGGAGGGGATACCCCTCAAGGAGCCAGGTACAGAGGAAGCTCTTACCAAATATACTCTTAACACCTTGTTGCTCTAACAGGTAGTCAATGTAGGGTCTGATCTCTGAAAGGTTGATTTCACTGTGGAGAGAGGGAGAGATTGGATAAAGAGTACAATAAGTTGAAGAATGTGAAGTCAACAACAGCTCTAATCATAAATGCATACATAGCATGACCCATAAAACAAGTTAGATCACCTACCCTTCAGGAGTGAGTGGTGTAAAAGTGGCAGCTACAAGGCCAGTGGCCTTCCTGCCAACAACGGGAGTCATGGCTGAGTGAGAGAAAATATGCTGACTGTGCATGGTTGGGGGGGGGGGGGGGGGGGGATCTGTTAATTTCCTGAGTTGAATTGAATCCTTCACTACAAAAGAGTACCAAAACTGGTTGAATCAATGTTGTTTCCACAAAATTTCAACCACAACAAAATCTGATGAAATTGTATCAACATGGAAAACGCATTGGATTTGGAAAGTCTTCAATGTAAGGGCATTTTGTATTTTATTTTCACATAAATCCAATGACATGGTGGAATTTTTGTTTATTTCACGTTGAATTAAAAATAGCTGACAACTCAACCAAATGTAAATTAGACATTGAACTGATGTCTGTGCCCAGTGGGTAGAGTAGAATTCTGCACAACAACATGAAAACAACCATGGAATGGATAATATTTCATAGCTTTACAATAATAGGTCTGATTCTTCAAACTCCATTGAGCCTATAGTGACTCTCCCCTAAGACTGACATTAATTTGCCAAGCAAACAGTGAACTATGGTACTGGCACTGACCCCTGTAACGTGATATAGCTTACTGACTATCTCGTGTATTTCTTATTTCTATTGGTCGTGTGTTTTTGTTCTACTTTACTCTATAGTACTACGGATATTGATTACTGCTTTGTTGGGAAAGAGTTTGCCAGAAAGGCATTTCACAGTACTTGTGCACGTGACAATACAACCTGAAACTTAAACTATCAGTTTATCATGTTAGGCATGCAATGCATACAGTACTAAATATGTTGTTACCCGTTTTGTTTGTTCCTCCAGTAGATCCTGCACAAATAGGTGGAAATATGATGCAAGCCTTTATTTCGTTTTCTTGTTGAAGAGAGCCTGCCTTACCTTCTGCCTCTGCCAGAGAGTTTTCAACATGGATTTGACGTCAAAGCTCAAGTAGGTCATGTGAGACCAGACGTTGCACATGACTTTGCTAGGCTAGATGGGAAATGTAGTGACTACCAACAATGGTGGGAGATTCATTCTGATGTCTGTCAATATTCAAGGAACTGACACACGTCCACCTTTATGTATATTGCCATCACATTTTTTAAGGCATATTCTTTGCAAATATATAACGACTGCAATAATATTGCATGACAAAACTACAACATTTAGGTGTTGGAAGGGGCTGAGGGCACTACATCCTAACCGGATGCGGATGTTGTTGACGTTTATCTTAACAGCACCTTTGCTTTTATTTCACGGCTAAGGGTTTATGCTCAAGGCAACAGAGAACGGCCAAATATAACAAGCAGAACAGAAGACACTGCCCGAGGGGCTTATATAAACGGCTGAAATGGACTCGGCGCCTTTCCTACTTCGCTTGTTTTTGGACTGTCATTTACTGGACAAGCTGGCTAGCTAGCTGGCTCCACAACTGTCGGACGAAAGAGGGGAACTGTCAAAGGAGGAAATAAAAGCTAACTTTGTTAGCTTTCTGGTTATATTAGCTTTCTCGTCTAGCTTGCTTTACGGATATCCTAATTGTTATAGCTAACATTAGCTAGATCTTCTCTATGGGGCTACTGTCAATAGCAACGGAACAACTTTGTAGTCAGCTACGTTATCGGAATTAGTTAATGATTAGCTAATTATTTGGTAGTTTTAAGTTAACCTGAAACCGAGAATTGACCTCTTCGGTATTACTGGCAGTAGTTAAGCGTTTATGGTGTCCACTTACCCAGACACGGATGTCAAGTAACGTTAATACGGAAGGAGAGTTTGTTTTGATTGACTTGAAGATTGTTACACTGTCAGTAATCAATAATGTGATTAACCGTTAATAAACGCCACCGACAGCGGGGATTAACAGTATGTGAATGTTTTGTGTTGACTGAAGCTTTGCCAACGTGTCACACGCTACAGTAGGTCCGGGTGCCGCATGTGTCAGTGATTGGACAGCAAACAGGTGTGACCAACAGGTGAACGCGGTTTTAAGGGATTTGACACTGAGTCAAGGAAGGAGTGTGCGCGAACGTCTTTGTATAACTTTGTCTTAGATATTAAGACGCATTTTATGACAGATCACTGATATCAGTTTACATAATACTACAGCATTCCTGCATTCTGTCAAATATATTACTTATGAGCCTGATTTTTAGATACAGTTGTATGTCCAACCTCTTGTCACACCACTGCCATAAACCGGGATTTGTACATTATGACTTTGGTGAGGTGGAGTGAGTCAAAGATGGTGTCTAAATGGGCATCAATAAGCTTATTAGTAACAATATTGTTGGCCTTATAAACAGCACTGCCTCAATGTGTTAAATAATCATTGGGCAGACAGACTTTGCCTGAAGTGTCCCCTAGTGCTGAATATGTGAACATGAGATCTGAGTGCTTGTGTTTATCAGAGAGTGTTGTGGTGTCTAGGCCAATATTAATGTGATGATCGGTTACAGTTGCGCTTGACTGAAAAAGACAGGTTGTATCTATGTGCACAGTGTTGTGGTTTCGCCCCGCAACAATGTCGGCCCTATTGTTCTCATTGCTGCTATTACTGAGCACCTTATGCAGGCTTGGACAATCTATGTCACGAGAGGAGAAGCTCAAACTGAGGTGAGTGAGAAAGATGTCTGGTTCTGAGCTAGATGTGTGACATGTTCTGACTGCCTCAGATAAAGGAGAATGAGCTAAGCTGACTTGTTCTTTCCCTTCAAGGAACCAAGTGGTTGAGATGTTTGACCATGCTTATTCAAATTATATGGTAAGTCTCGTCACCGCACCTGCCCCATTCATATAACTGAGATCAAATCAAAGTTTAATGGTCGCATACACAGTTTATCAGATGTTCTAGTGGGTGCAGTGAAATGCTTGTGTTACTAGCTTCTAACAATGCAGTAAAATGTCAAACAAGTACACAAATAATAATAATTTTAAAAAAGATTACAAAAACCACAACAAGAAATCAAGAAATGTCGGAACAAAATAAATTAACAACCCAAATAGCACTGTAATACATCCAAATGCAATCTATGCGTATTTACACAAGATATACTAAGAATGGTATGTACAGCAGTAGCTATATTAGTGAGCTATGCTTCTACACCTGCACTTGCTTGCTGTTTGGGGTTTTAGGCTGGGTTTCTGTATAGCACTTTGAGATATCAGCTGATGTAAGAAGGGCTATATAAATTAATTTGATATGTCAAGATTCCAGTATATAAATAAATATGCAGTGTATAAACAGTGTAACTAAAATGCAATGTACAGTAGTAGAAATATTAGAATGATCTGCTTACAAACAGTATTTAAATATGCAGTACAAAACCCTATGGAAGAATGTATAGAATTTCTGGAAATTAGCTTTCGGACCAGATGCGGAATATAAATATACACTCAGTGGACACTTTATTAGGTACATCCATCTAGTACCGGGTCAGACCCCCCCTTTGCCTCAAACAGCCTGAATTCTTCGGGGCATGGAAATGTTGCTCAATTGGTATCAAGGGACCAAATGCGTGTCAGGAAAAGATTCCCCAAACCATTACACCACCGCCACCAGCCTGTACTGTTGACACCAGGTGGGATGGGGCCATGGACTCATGTTGCTTATGCCAAATCCTGACTCTGCCATCAGCATGATGCAACAGCAACTGGGATTCGCAAACACCAACCAGGTGATTTATTTGTTTATTTTTAAATCAATCAACTGTCTGTTGGTGATCACGAACCAACTGGAGCTACTTATTGTTTTTAGCTGATAGGAGTAGAACCCGGTGTGGTCGTCTGCTGCAATAGCCCATCCGTGAAAATGACCGACGAGTTGTGCGTTCCGAGATGCCGTTCTACACACCACTGTTGTACTGCACTGTTACTTGCCTGTTTGTGGCCCACCTGTTAGCTTGCATGATTCTTACCATTCTGCTTCGACCTCTCATCAAAGAGCTGTTTTCACCCACAGGACCTCCGCTGACTTTTTGTTTGTCGCGCTATTCTCAGTAAATCCCCTAGACACTGTTGTGTGTGAAGCCCAGGAGGTTGGCAATTTATGAGATACTGGAACAGACACACCTGGCATCGACGCTCATATAACACAGTCGCTTAGGTAACTTGTTTTGCCCATTCTAGCACTCAATCGAACAGTAATTGAACTGCCTGTCTGCCTTAGCAAGCCACGGCCAGGTGACTCACTGTCTGTAGGAGCGAACCATTTTTGTGAACCTAATAAACTGCCCACTGAGTGTATATGTGTGTGTATGGTTAGTATGTGAATAGAAAAGGTATGTGTGTGTGTGTGTATAGCAGTAGTTATATAGGATGAGCCATGACTAGAATACAGTATGTACTTATAAAGTGGGGAAAACAGTATCTAAACATTATTAAGGTGACCAGTGTTTAATGACTATTCATTCGGTTCAGTGCCTTCAGAAAGTATTCAACCCCCTTGACGTTTTCTACTTTTTGTTGTTTTACAAAGTGGGATTAAAATTGATTGAATTCTCTTTTTTTTGGTCGACGATCTACAAAAAATACTCTATCAAAGTGGAAGAAAAATGCTAGACAGCCATTTCAAGTCTTGCCATAGCGTTTCAAGCCAATCTAAGTCAACTGTAAGTAGGCCACTCCGGAACATTCACTGTCATATTGGGTAACAACTCCAGTGTATATTTGATTTGTGTTTTAGGTTATTGTCCTGCTGAAAGTTGAATTTGTCTCAGTGGCTGTTGGAAAGCAGACTGAACCAGGTTTTCCTCTAGGATTTTGCCTGTGCTTAGCTCCATTCCGTTTCTTTTAATAAAAAAAACGCCGATAACAAGCATACCCATAACTTGATGCAGCCACCACCATGCTGGAAAATATGAAGAGTGGTACTCGGTGATGTTAGATTTGCCCTAAGCATAACGCTTTGTATTCAGCACATAAAGTTAATTTCTTTGCCACATTTCTTTGCCAGTTTTACTTTATTGCAAACAGGATGCATGTTTTGGAATATTTTTTATTCTTTACAGGCTTCTTTTCACTCAGCGATTTAGGTTAGTATTGTGGAGTAACTACATGTTGTTGATCCATCCTCAGTTTTCTCCTATCACAGCCATTAAACTGTAACTGTTTTAAAGTCACCATTAGGCCTCATGTTGAAATCCCTGAGCGGTTTCCTTCCTCTCCGGCAACCAAGTTAGGAAGGACGCCTTTATCTTTGTAGTGACTGGGTGTATTGATACACCATCCAATGTGTAATTAGTAACTTTACCTTTCCCAGAGGGATATTCAATGTCTGCTTTTTACATTTTGACCCATCTACCAATAGGTGCCCTTTTTTGCAAGGCATTGGAAAACCTCCCTGTGGTTGAATCTGTGTGTGAAAATCACTGCTCGACTGAGGGACCTTAAAATTCTGTATGTGTGGGGTACAGAGATGAGGTAGTCATTAAAAAATCCTGTTCAACACTATTGCACACAGAATGAGTCCATGAAATGTATTACAGTATGTGACTTGTTAAGCAAATATTTAGCTCCTGAAATTATTTAAGCTTCCATTAACAAAGGGGTTGAATACTTATTGAATCATTTCAGCTAAACATTTGTATTAATTGGTAAAAATGTCTAAAAACCTAATTCCACTTTGACATTATGGGGTATTGTGTGTGTAAACCAGTGACAAATAATCTTAAATTAATCAATTCTTAATTCAGGCTGTTACACAATGAAATGTGGAAAAGGTCAAGGGGTGTGAAGATTAAGACTTTTTCTGGTAGATGTTTTCTAAGACCTATTTTCCATCTGTTTGACCAAACATCAAAGCCTTTGCTTATTCCTAATTTTTAAAAATGGAAAAATGGTTTTAAAATATATATAAAGTATTCAGACCCCATGACTTTTTCCACATTTTGTTACGAAACAGCCTTATTCTAAAATGGATGAAATAGTTTTTTCCCTCATCAATCTACACTCAATATCCATAATGACAAAAGCGAAAACAGATTTTTAGAGATGTTTGCAAATGTTTTATAAATAAAATACCTTATTTACATAATTATTCAGACCCTTTGCTATGAGACTTGAAATTGAGCTCCGGTGCATCCTGTTTCCATTGATCATCCTTGATGTTTCTACAACTTGATTGGAGTCAACCTGTGGTAAATTCAATTGAATGGACATGATTTGGAAAGGCACACACCTGTCTATATAAGGTCCCACAGTTGACAGGGCTTGGTTTTTGCTCTGACATGCAATGATGTCGAAGAAATTGTCCGTAGAGCTCAGAGACAGGATTGTGTCGAGACACAGATCTGGGGAAAGGTACCAAAACATTTCTGCAACATTGAAGGTCCCCAAGAACACCGTGACCTCCATCATTCTTAAATGGAAGAAGTTTGGAACTACCAAGATTCTACCTAGAGCTGGCCGCCAAGGCCAAACTGAGCAATCGGGGGAGAAGGGCCTTGGTCAGGGAGGTCACCAAGAACCCGATGGTCACTCTGCCAGAGCTCTAGAGTACCTCTGTGGAGATGGGAGAACCATCCAGAAGGACAACCATCTCTGCAGCACTCCACCTATCAGGCCTTTATGGTAGTGGCCAGACGGAAGCCAGTCCTCAGTAAAAGGCACATGACAGCCCGCTTGGAGTTTGCCAAAAGGCACCTAAAAGACTCAGTCCATGAGAAACAAGATTCTCTGGTCTGATGAAACCAAGATTGAACTCTTTGGCCTGAATGCGAAGCGTCATGTCTGGAGGACACCTGGCACCATCCCTACGGTGAAGCATGGTGGTAGCATCCTGCTGTGGGGATGTTTTTCGTTGGCAGGGACTGGGAGACTAGTCAGGATCGAGCAAAGTAAAGAGATCCTTGCTGAAAACCTGCTCCAGAGTGCTCAGGACCTCAGACTGGGGGAAAAGGTTCACCTTCCATTTCTGTTTTTGTATTTTAAAAAATAGCAAAAATAGCAAAAATGTCTCATTTGTTTTTCTTTGTTATTATGGGGTATTGTGTGTAGATGAGGAAAAATAATTTCAACCATTTTAGAATAAGGCTGTAACATAACAAAATGTGGGAAAAGTCAAGGGGTCTGAATACTATCCGAATGCACTGTATGCCTATATAGACTCTTAGCTTTCCTTTGACATGCTCCTGTGAACTTCTCATGTTGGTTCTCATGGGTCCTTTCAGATTAAATTAGTGTCCTTTCAGATTAAATTAGTGCGTGGCAAGTGTTTTACATTTCTGCTTTATTTGCCAGGAACAGATATGAATGTATTGATTTTGGTGTGGTAGAGTGTTTTGCAAGGAAACTACTTGAACCTTATTTATGCCTACTGTATGTCAAGTATTGTCTGACATATGGTCAACCTTTACACACTACTATTGATCCTTATTGGTTGTGTTCTCCAGGACCATGCGTACCCAGCAGATGAGCTGATGCCTCTGACGTGTCGGGGAAGGGTGCGTGGGCTGGAGCCCAGTCGGGGAGACGTGGATGACGCACTGGGGATGTAAGGGCCTGTCTGCCTGCCTGCCTTCAGGCCTGAGTAGGATGTGGTAACGGGAGAAACAGTCCTGTTGGCACTGGAATACTCTTGAGTCTCTATGTTGATATCTTCTCGCCATAAGGGACTGTGACAGTGATTTGATTGAATTGTCTGTGTGTTTTAAGGTTCTCTCTCACCCTCATCGACACCCTGGACACTCTAGTGGTGAGTAAAATCTCTTTAGTTTGTATCACCGACCAGTAAGCTGCCTTGTTGGTTTTGTTCAGTCTCTGTTTTTAGGGATGCTTTGATTTTAATTGATTTCCTCCTGTATTTACTTCCAGCTCTTAAACAAGACAGCAGAGTTTGAAGCAGCAGTGAGGAGAGTGCTGAAAGATGTGCGACTCGACAATGACGTTGTGGTGTCTGTCTTTGAGACCAACATCCGTGTGCTGGGGTAAGAAAAAAACGAAAGACTGTTGACTGGCTGGACATCATGTGTGCTTGCGTGTGTTTATGTGACTATTGTGACTTTCCTTATGTTTTCAGGGGGCTGCTAGGGGGCCACTCCATGGCTGTGATGCTGAAGGATGCAGGGCATTACATGCAGTGGTACCAGGATGAGCTGCTCCACATGGCCAAAGACCTGGGTCTCAGACTCCTGCCTGCCTTCAACACCAGCAGTGGCCTACCTTACCCCAGGGTGAGCTCTGACTATACATGCAGCCTATACATAGACTTAACATAAGGTCTCGGCTGTTGTGTTTTTACCATAATATGTCACACACACACCCACACAAGCATGTACATACACCCATAAGGTTGAGAGGGCAACTTTTGGCAAGCACATTAGCTAAAAGGATGCCGTCGGCTAGCGGGTAAGAGTACAGCAGCCCTCTCAGATTATGACTGCATCATTACATTTTCTGCTTCAGTGCTCTGCTTGCAGCTGCCATAGTTTTCAGAGGCAGAGTTTTCTATGGCTGTATAGTTCACGTGAACAATGACTTGGAACACAGCGGTGTATTTCAGTCTATGACAGCTATATTGAGCCTTATAATTCCACTCAACAGGTAAACTTGAAGCATGGTGTCAGGGGTCCTGAGTCTCGGACGGGCACAGAGACGGACACCTGCACAGCTTGTGCTGGTACCATCATCCTGGAGTTCGCTGCCTTGAGTCGCTTCACTGGGGACCCTGTGTTTGAGGTATAAGACATTCGTCTCTTACTTTAAAATGTGTGTTCAGATCACGGCTGATGCATGACTAGACTGCAGCGGTACTAGACCTTAAAGGGTCAGTCCAGCTTGTTGACTCTCGGCGATCCCAGTGTGTCTGAATGATATTGATTCATGGTCTTCTGTAGTTCAGTTGGTAGAGCATGGCTCTTGCCACGCCAGGATAGTGGGTTTTGATTCCCAGGACCACCCGTACGTTACATTGTTTTTATCCATGCATGACTAAGTCGCTTTGCATAAAATATTCTGCTAAATAGATTTTTAAAAATTCAATAATTTGACAATTAATTTCATCATACTCAGGTCCATGCACGGAGAGCCCTAAACTTCCTGTGGGAGAAGAGACAGAGGAACAGCAACCTAGTGGGAACAACCATCAACATCCACTCAGGAGAGTGGGTCCGCAGGGGTGAGGAAGAGAACCCGTCCCAGGCCATAACTAGTATGATAAAGGAGGGTTTACATGGATTTTTCCCACGAAGGACAGTGTATTGGATGTGGTAGAAGTAAATGGGCAAGGGGGTAGGCGCTGATGTTCTGTACTTGTAGAAATAGGCCATTGGTGTTTCTGAGGTATGAAATGGTACACTGTTGTATTGTTCCAGACAGCGGAGTTGGAGCAGGGATCGACTCGTATTATGAGTACCTGCTGAAAGCCTACATTCTCCTGGGAGATGACCTCTTTCTGCAGCGCTTCAACATTGTGAGTGACGTCACACGCTGTAACCATTCTCCAGCCGAAATCATGGAATGCTATTATGCCTTTATTATGATGGAATTCAATACACAGAAAGTATGCTCCATTCTCATCCTCAGCTTGTCATATTTTCTCATTATTTGTGTTTCCAGCACTATGCGTCTATAATGAAGTACATCAGCCAGCCTCCTCTCCTGCTGGATGTTCACATCCACAAGCCTCTGCTGCCTGCTCGCACCTGGATGGACTCCCTCCTGGCATTCTTCCCTGGGCTGCAGGTGAGACACTCAGCCTGGCGTCACTAACAGACCAGCTGCCTAAGCAGGGGTTTTAGTACATAAAGATAGTGCTGAGATTATGGAGACAAATTTAAACATGTATTTTCCTCCTAACCTTGTTAATGAATCTCCCAGGTGTTGAAGGGAGATATCCGGCCGGCCATTGAGACCCATGAGATGCTGTATCAAGTCACCAAGAAACACAACTTCCTCCCAGAGGTTAGCTCAAATTTTGTTTTGCTTCCTCTCCCTCCCTTTGCTCTCACTCAGGCTGTAGCCTTTAACACCCCTCTTTGTTCCCTAGGCGTTCACCACTGACTTCAGGGTACACTGGGCTCAGCATCCACTAAGACCTGAGTTTGCAGAGAGCACCTATTTCCTGTACAAGGTAAGGACTATGCAGACATGCAGTCTAGAAGTTGACATAGATCCATGAACATACAGTACAGTCAGAATTTTCAGACCCCTTTTTCCACATTTTGTGACGTTTCACCCTTAATCTAAAATGGATAGATTTTTTTTTTTATCAACCTTCACACAATACCCCATAATGACAATGCGAAAACAGGTTTTTAGACATTTTTTGCAAATGTATTTAAAATGTTAAAAACAACGCTTATTTACATAACTATTCAGACCCTTTGCTATGAGATTCAATTGAGCTCAGGTGCATCCTTTTTCCATTGATCACCCTTGCGAGGTTTCTTCAACTTGATTGGAGTCAACCTGTGGTAAATTCAATTGATTGGACATGATTTGGAAAGGCACACACCTGTCTATATAAGGTCCCACAGTTGACGGTGCATGTCAGAGCAAAAACCAGGCCATGAAGTCGAAGGAATTGTCCGTAGAGCTCCGAGACAGGATTGTGTTGAAGCACAGATCTGGGGAAGGGCACCAAAAAATGTCTGCACCATCGAAGGTCCCCAAGAACACAGTGGCCTCCATCGAAGGTTGCTGGATCGAATAACCAAGCTGACAAAGTTAAAAAAATGTCGTTCTGCCCCTGAGAAATGTATGTCGATTTAAGGCAGCCCCCCACACCTCTCTGATTCAGAGTGGATCGTTTAAATGCGGAAGACACATTTCAGTTGTACAACTGACTAGGTATCCCTCTTTCCCTTTCCCATTCTTAACTGGAAGAAGTTTGGAACCACCAAGGCACTTCATAGAGTTGGCTGCCTGGCCAAACTGAGCAATCATGGGAGAAAGGCCTTGGTCAGGGAGGTGACCAAGAACCCGATGGTCACTCTGACAGAGCTCCAGGGTTCCTCTGTGGAGATGGTTGTCCTTCTGGAAGGTTCTACCATCTCTGCAGCACTCTACCAATTAAGCCCTTATGGTAGAATGGCCAGACGGAAGCCACTCCTCAGTAAAAGGCACATGACAGTCCACTTGGAGTTTGCCGAAAGGCACCTAAAGACTCTCAGACCATGAGAAACAAGATTCTCTGGACCGATGAAACCAAGATTGAATTATTTGGCCTGAATGCCAAGAGTCACGTCTGGAGGAAACCTGGCACCATCCATACTTTGAAGCATGGTGGTGGCAGCATCATGCTGTGGGGATGTTTTTCAGTGCCAGGAACTGGGAGACTAGTCAGGGTTGAGGGAGAGATGAAAGGAGCAAAGTAAAGAGATCCTTGATGAAAACCTGCTCCAGAACAGGACCTCTGACTGAGGCAAAGGTTCAACTTCCAACAGGACAATGACCCGAAGCACACAGCCAAGACAACGCAGGGAGTGGCTTCAGGACAAGTCTCTGAATATCCTTGAGTAACCCAGCCAGATCCTGAACTTGAATCCGATCGTACATCTCTGGAAAGACCTGAAAATAGCTGTGCAGCGACGCTCCCCATCCAACCTTATAGAGCTTGTGAGGATCTGCAGAGAAGAATGGGAGAAACTCCCCAAATACAGGTGTGTGAAGCTTGTAGCGTCATACCCAAGAAGACTCGAGGCTGTAATCGCTGCCAAAGGTGCTTTAACAAAGTACTCAGTAAAGGGTCTGATTACTTAAGTAAATGTGACATTTCCATTTTCTTATTTATAAAACATTTGCAAATATTTCAAAAATCATGTATTCGGTTTGTTATTATGGGTATTGTGTGTAGGTTGAGGATTTTTTTTTTTTTTTAATCCATTTTAGAATAAGGCTGTAACAAAATGTGGAAACGTGAAGAGGTCTGTATACTTCTCGAATGCACTGTACATTTTGATCTCAGTGGCCTTCGTTATTGCCTAATCCAGTTGTACAGTGTCTAACCCTGGTCCCACTGTTCCCCCTCTAGGCCACCAAAGACCCCTACTACCTAGAGGTAGGGCGCACGGTGCTGGACAACCTGAACCGCTTTGCCCGGGTCCCCTGCGGCTTTGCTGCCATGAAGGACGTTCGCACCGGGAGCCACGAGGACCGGTGAGAGCCCAGATCCAGGGGAATAGCCAAGGGACGGGGAGGGTCTGACTGGCATTTAATGATGGGCGGGAAACAGAGGTGGATGGTTTAAGTGGCTGAGCAACCGTGTGCCAGGCAGGTAGTTAAATCAAACTGGTTTATGTGGTGTCTACACTGCTGCTCCAAATTTGGCTTGCTTCCTCTCAGAATGGACTCCTTCTTCCTGGCGGAGATGTTCAAGTACCTGTTCCTGCTGTTTGCAGAGGAGGAAGATCTGCCGTTTAATGTTGAGGACTACATCTTCACCACCGAGGCTCACCTCCTGCCCCTGTCCCTGTCCCTGTCCACTGCCCCTCGCGGCCCCTCTCCTCCCGCCAACTCCACGGTACATGCTGAATCTCTGCCTCATCTGTCCGCCTCTGTCAAATCTCTTTGGGTGGGTATAGTAAAATCACATGCTGTGACCAGCTATAGTTCTAATGATACTACTTCTAATAATATTCAGATGATCGAGTTAGTTATGTTTGTTCTCTCCCACCCTGTCTTAGTCAGAGGAAGAGCTGGATGACTCCAACTTTGATTGGACCTGCCCCAACACACGCCTCCTTTTCCCTGACCCTGCCTTCCCTCGGAACCTCCGAGATCCAATCAGAAGTGCTGTGGACAAGAGCTGTCCCCGCCCTGCCGTTCACCGGTAAGGGACATTATGCCTAACGTGAGGAATCATGTTAAGTGCTTTTTGTACTGAAATATGGCAGAATATTATTCTTGTCACAACCATACTGAATGTGAACATTAATGCCCTCCCTCTCGTCCAGTGAGCCAGGGATGGGTCGCCCCCCTCTGAGGGCTCAGGACTTCATGGCCAACAACCCTGATCACCTGGAGCTGCTGAGGAGGATGGGAGTCAGCCTTATACACCTGAAGGATGGCAGAGTGCAGCTAGTCCAACACGCTACACAGGTAAATATTCATGCACAATACAAGCTGGGAGACATGTTTTTGCTATCAATTTGAATGGTGTCATAAGATGACTGCCAACCCCCCCATATGAGTGTTATTCAGTCTCTCCCCATCTACTGCCCTCTCCTCTCTAACTCCATCTCCGTCCCTCTCTCTCCCGTTACTTCCTCTCTCTAGGCGGTCAGTGCTGTGGCAGCAGAGGACGGGATGCGCTTCATGCAGGAGATGATGGAGCTGTCCAGCCAGCAGCAGAAGGAGCAGCTCCCTCCGCGCGCCGTACAGATCATCTCACACCCCTTCTTCGGCAGAGTGGTGCTGACCGCTGGCCCAGCACAGTTTGGCACAGACCTTTCCAAGAGCATCACTGGGGTGAGTGTGTTTCAGTGTGCCAATTTCCAATGGATGGGCGCCTGTCTGCTTGTTTGTTTATCCTGTCTTGTCCCTAGGTGCCAGACGTTCTCTATTCTCAGCGTTCCGAGTGACGTTTGAACATGTACTCTCTTTGTCTGTCTGTAGGTGCGTGGGTTTGTGACAGTGGCTGAGCCCTACAGTGGCTGTGCGGAGCTGAGCAACGCTGCCTTTGTACAGGGCCGCATCGCTTTGCTGCAGCGGGGCCAGTGTATGTTCGCTGAGAAGGCAAGACACATCATGAAGGCTGGGGCCATCGGAGGCATCGTCATCGGTGAGGAGGACCAACTAACACAGGATCTTAATTTAAATGAATTAATCTACTTCAAGAAGGCTTCACTAACTCTCATCATACTTCTGACATTTATACATGTTCATAACACTTTCATTATGTATATAACCTTTTAATAAACTGATGTATTACCATTTATAGGGTCCTCTTTTACCCTGCTAACTACCCCCTCCTTCTCCCCAACAGATGACAACGAGGGCAGCAGCAGTGACACAGCTCCCCTCTTCCAGATGGCCGGCGATGGCCGCAACACGGAAGACGTCACCTTGCCCCTGCTCTTCCTGTTCTACAAGGAGGGAAACATCCTGTTGGAGGCTCTTAAGGAGTACAGGGAGGTGGAGGTGCTGCTGAGCGACAAGGCCAGAGACCGAGGTGAGATCCACTGGACAGAACAGGAGGGTGCTACTGACTGGAGACATGTTCAGAACATGGGTCCTTATTTCAGCTCATTAGAGACCAGATTTGATTTTGTGAAGATTTCAAAATGGCCAGTATTTCAGGGTTCAGTGGTGACTCCAAATAGTGGGCCTGTGGCCACTTTACAGTAGCAGCTTGGTGGAGATAGGTGATGGTGAGCACCCAGTGTGATACAGGATACAGCTCCCTTTCCATTTGTCTTCCTTCTCCTCTCCTTCCCTGTGGTGGACTGTAACAGTAACTTTCCTCTGCTTTCTTTCTTTCCTTTCCCTTCACCCTTTGGATGAGCAGCCTCCATATTCAAAGGTAAACCTCTCCCTGGCATCCTGCTGGAGAGCAGTAAGTATCGCCCTCTTTCCCCTCTCCTCCATTATTTTGTGTGTGGTAGAGCAGCTCAGTGCAGGTTAGTCTTGTGTAAATAGCTGGCCATCTCAAAACTCATCAAGAGCATGATACTGTTGGTCTGTACTGCACATGACTCATCAGTACCGTGCTGTTTATAGTTCGCTGCCTCTTGTGAACTGCAACACTGCTCTATTTCTGTCTGGGAATGACCGGTGTGGGTGCTTGTGTTAGATATACAGTACCAGTCAAAAGTTTGGGCACACCTACTCATTCCAAGGTTTTTCTTTATTTGTACTTTCTTCTACATTGTAGAATAATTGTGAAGACATCAAAACTATGAAATACATGGAATCATGTAGTAACCCAAAAAGTTTTAAACAAAGAAAAATATATTTAAGATTCTTCAAAGTAGCCTCTCTTTGCCTTGATGACAGCTTTGCATACTCTTGGCATTTTCTCAACCAGCTTCATGAGGTATTCACCTGGAATGCATTTCAATTAACAGATGTGCTTTGTTAAAAGTTAATTTGAGAAATGTCTTTCCTCCTTAATGCGTTTGAACCAATCAGTTGTGTTGTGACAAGGTAGGGGTGGTATACAGAAGGTAGCCCTATTTGGTAGAAGACCAAGTCCATTTTATGGCAAGAACAGCTCAAATAAGCAAAGACAAATGACAGTCCATCATTACTTTGACACATGAAGGTCAGTCAATGCGGAAAATTTCAAGGACTTCAAGTGCAGTCGCAAAAGCCATCAAGCGCTATGATGAAACTGGCTCTCATGAAGACCGCCACAGGAAAGGAAGACCCAGTTACCTCTGCTGCAGATGATAAATTAATTTGAGTTAACTGCACCTTAGATTGCAGTCCAAATAAATCCTTCACAGAGTTCAAATAACAGACGCATCTCAACATCAACTCTTCAGAGGAGACTGTGAATCAGGCCTTCATGGTCGAATTGCTGCAAAGAAACCACTACTAAAGGACACCAATAAGAAGAACAGATTTGCTTGGGCCAAGAAACAAACAATGGACATTAGACTTGTGGAATTCGGTCCTTTGGTCTGATGAGGCCAAATTTGAGATTTTTGGGTCCAACCGCCGTGTATTTGTGACGCAGAGTAGGTGAACGAATGATTTCTGCATGTTTAGTTCCCACCGTGAAGCATGGAGGTGTGGGGGTGCTTTGCTTGTGACACTGTCAGTGATTTATTTAGAATTCATGGCACACTTAACCAGCATGGCTACCACAGCATTCTGCAGCGATAAGCCATCCCATCTGGTTTGCGCTTAGTGGGACTATCATTTGTTTTTCAACAGGACAATGACCCAACACACCTCCAGGCTGTGTAAGGGCTATTTGACCAAGAAGGAGAGTGATGGAGTGCTGCGTCAGATGACCTGGCCTCCACAATCACCTGACCTCAATTGAGATGGTTTGGGATGAGTTTGGACCGCAGCGCAAATGCAAAGCAGACAAGTGCTCAGCATATGTGGGAACTTCTTCAAGACTGTTGTAAAAGCATTCGAGGTGAAGCTGGTTGAGAGAATGCCAAGCGTGTGCAAAGCTGTCAAGGTGGCTAATTTGAAGAATCTGAGAAAAAAAGAAAACTGCACAGCGCTCTTGATAGTGTCACTGTTCTTTAATAAGCTTACGTTTCGGCCACATGGCCTTCGTCAGAGCTTTTGTGTGTTTTAAATTAACACCCTTATGTACACAGCTCGACCCACATCTTTTCCATGAATCAAATGGGGTTGGAGTCGAGGGAAAACAAATAAGTGCTACCAAATATAACAATGTGCATTTCATATATATATTTGAATAAAGTGTGTACATAAAAAGTATTAAACACGTCTGTAAAACCACAATGAGGGCATCGACCTACCAAGCAAGTTTTCATAAATCATTGGGTACAGCGCAAGAAAACAAGTTTTCCTGCACAGTGCAACAATATGATGAAGTGTGAATATTTCTGCCACCCACATACAGGAAAATGGTTCCAAATAAATGATGTACGTGCTCCACCACCCATGTTATCTACATGATTAAATGTCCATGTGGGCTGTGTTATGTAGGTAAAACCTCTCATTCGCTATAACAGAGAATTTGTGAACATATAAGTTCAATCGGGAGAAACGACAGGGATTATCCAGTTGCAGTACATTTTAATGACCTAAAACATGAAATTTCTACCTTAAAAAAAATATATATATATATTTTATTTTGTGGCATATCAGACATGGGAGGTGATATAAATAATACTCTGAGCAAAAGAGAATGTTTTTGGATTTTCACCCTCCAGACATTATTTCCTAGAGGTCTAAATGATGAAATTCCTATGTATGTTGTGAACATGAATTATGCCCCCATTTCAGTTTACTCTTGATGTTCTTGCGCTGTACCCAATGATTTATGAAAACTTGCTTGGTAGGTCGATGTCCTTGTTGTGGTTTTACATATGTGTTTAATACGTTTTATGTACACGCTTTATTCTAATATTTATGAAATGCACATTTGTTATATTTGGTAGCACTGATTTGTTTTCCCTCGACTCCAACCCCATTCGATGCATGGAATGGATGTGGGTGGGGCTATGTCTACATAAGGGTGCTAATTTAAAAAAACGCACAAAAGCTCTGACGAAGTCCGTGTGGCCGATACGTAAAGCTTATTAAAGAACAGTGATGCTATCGAGCGGTGTGCGGATTTCTTTATTTTCTTCTAATTTTATTCAACTGTTACCATGCACCTGCAAAAAAGAGCTCAGATATACGAGTTCCTTTTTGAATTTTTACTTTAAAATATATTTTAATTTAACTTTTTTGGTTACTACATGATTCCATACGTGTTATTTCATAGTTTTGATGTCTTCACTATTCTATAATGTAGAAAATAGTAAAAATAAAGAAAAACCCTTGAATGAGTAGATGTGTCCAAACTTTTTGGACTGGTAGTGCACATACATAGTGAGTAGGATATGTATGCATGTATGTATGTGTGTATGTATGTAGGATACATACATATGTAGGATACATAGGATTGGTTGATGTAGGATACTCGGAACCTATATGGATGATTGTGCAGGATACAGTTTATTTATTGTGGTGGAATGTGATCTGAAAATGAACTGAGCTCACCCCTTTCTCCTTCCTCAGGTGGGGACGCTCATGAGGAGGACCAAACTTCACCCGCCTCTTCCGCAACTCTTGACCGGTCACACGTGAGCACTGTGGAGCTGGACGAATCAGCTCCCGACAATGAGGAAGTGACTCCTGAGGAGGATGTGGGACCTGCCATTAAGAGGAACCCTGAGCCAGAGGAGGAGCCTGCTGTTGACAAGGACTCTAGCAGCAAATCAGTGAAGGCCATGATGGCTGATTGGCGGGAGGACTTAGAGGCGTTCCAGCAGATGGAGAAGGATGAGCTTTGACAGCCTCCACATCCCCCCCCCTCCCTTATCCTCCCCCCCACTGATCTTTCCCAACCACAGTATTGGCCTGGAGGACAGCTGACTGTGCCTCCTAAAGGATAACGTTTTAGTGGGGAGATGTTTTTATAAGGAATGGTTACCAGGATGGAATACAGTGACTTCCACTCTGTTCTTTCTCTTCACCTGTCTCTAGTTACATCTGCCCATACATCTGCCCATCTCATATTTCAGATTCTGGGGGGTCTTCTCTCTATTGGCTCATAACAGAACAGACTGCAGTCCAGGTATGTCACCATGGACATCTGCTCTAGTCTCACTGTTTTCTGTTTGTTTTATTTTATTACGTTTGTCTTCCTTTGAATACATTTCTGGGTCACTGACATATGGGAGCAGATTCTGAGTGCTGGTTGAATAATAATCCACTGACTAACTGACTGGTTGATTGATTGGTTTATTTAACTGTGATATGTTGTCGGAACATTTTACTATTTTATTTTGTGGGCCTAATTTGTGGGGTCAATATTAAGCTACTTGGCTGTAAGGGAATGCAGTGAGAAGCAGTCTATAAAAGGCTAGTGCTGAGAATCACTTAGCACTGGCACTCTCCAGGAAGATATGAAGTTATTAGTGTGACTGTAAATATGTATTTGTCAGTTATTTCCAAGGTAATTTGAAATAAAGTGCAGGTTCTGGTCGGTATGAGAGGTCACCCCTCTGGTCCACGTGGGATGAACCTGCTCTACCCTTGCCCTCTGTCGTCATGGAGACAGGAGGGCAGACCGCATAGACGGGTTGGTTGTTTAGCAACAAAACCGACTGTTGCGCAACTATATTAAGATATAAAATACTGTACTGTCTTTGGGAATACCATGTTCTATATCTATGGCAGACAGTACCACTGACTGGCCAGCAGAGGGGATCCTTGTTTGGGGCATCATACTGGTCTGGAGCTTGCTGACTGACTGGAAGACCAAGCAAACAAAAAAGCCAACAATGTAATTAACTTTTAATAAAATTGATAAAGAAATTAACAAAAGTGTTTTGTCATCAATTTTTTAAAACGTTTTTCAGACATTGTTAGACTAGGGGTTTCTATTGGTTTTAGACTATTACATGACTGAAATGACAGTGGAACCATACAGTATTTGTATTGATATGATAACCTCTTCACTGGGTTGGGATTAAAAAGGAATGGAGACATACATCAGTGGTTTCAATTTTTTTATGGGTTACTATTATACTATTTATCAATTTCTGATGCTTAATCTGCATGGATCATGCTGTGTACCCAATACATATAACATTTGTAAAAAAATATATATCAGTGTCCCCACTACAACAAAGAAATAATTTTGTCCTTGAAACATTTCATTGCAATACTGTAGAATTCCATTGGAATTCATATCCTCCATATGGAGGAATGCCCCTTCTGCGGAGTGCCAGTATGGTGGCCGATGGCGTCAAAGCCTCTAATTGGCCATTTTACATATCAGAAAACCAGGGTTTATACACATCATTACGTGTACCACAGGATGCTGCTGAGGAGAGAATGGCTCATAATGGCCGGAACGGCAAATGCAATGGCATCAAACACCTGGAAACCATGTGTTTGATATATTTAATACCATGCAACTTATTCCGCTCCAGCCATTACCACAAACCTGTTCTCTCCAATTAAGGTGCCACCAACCTCCTGTGGCTTGTACCCCTATCCTCACATCTTTAATAGAATGTCTCATTTTCCCTTAGGTCTATGGGCCCGATGCTGTTTCAGGCATTGCTTTTATTCTGTGCTAGAATCAATGGCTCACATTTTTCACAGAACTACTTATTTTCTCTCCAGAGAGAACAACTACTGAGCTGGCATGGTTGAACTATACCTCTCCGTCCATGATCATGCATCTTGGCCAATTTCAAGGAACAAGATATCATGCATAAAAAAAGTATTATGCACATTTCTGGTCTTTTTCCCACTAATTTGTATTTTGACCAATCACAGACCCTTTCACAGATCTTTTGCAGAGCTGATCTAATTGGTCAAAATACAAATTAGTGAAAGAAGATCAGAATTGGGCTGCCTGTCTGAACGCAGCGATAATGTACCTGTCAATCTCATTTCCCAGAAAAGTAGTCCCTCTCACATGCTACTACTTGCTTCTGTTGTCAAATGTATTCATTTATTGAGCCACCTTTTAAATATCATTTTTTAATTCACAAAATAACCCTTCTATATTCTTATTGCCAAAAAATGAACAGAATATTTACATTAAACAGTAAAGTCATAAGCAAGATGGCTGCATTACTGCGCGAAATAGTGGCATCCTGGTAAAATGACGCAAACCATAGTTTACGTTCAGTGAAGTAGTAATACGGTTCCCATCCACACGCTGTAGCGCCAGCTCCCGCCTGACTGTCTGCGTAAAGCTCGGTGAATCTCAAGTGGACCGAGAGGAACTGGTTCAGTAAAGTAAGTAGCTACATTCATAAAATACTCGCTATTAGTTTTAAAACGTTATTAGCGTCTTTAGTGAACGTGCACATATGATTTCTTTCGTAGCGTTCTCTTTTGTTGTTGTTCCTTGACTCGGGCTGTGATTGCCTGGCGCTTTCCTTCCTGTGTCTTGGGGTTCGGCTCTCGGACATGTCTCTGTTAGACAAATCTGCATGCGTCAGGAGAAAGGAGACTATAGGGGAAATGGAGTACTATAGTAGGTATGCGTTTTGTTTACCGTTTAGCATTATGCTCAGGTTGGATACAGTTCGATGGCTTTAATGCTTTACCAATTTGTTAAAAAATATATAAAAAATCATTCACACTGGCCCCCTTGCCCTGTCGCTCTCTCTTTTCTTCCTCTCGTCTGCAATGCCGTTTGTTTCTGGACTTGAAGCAACATGAACAGAGGACACCTGGGCTGTTTTAAAGACAATCACCTTTATGCAGTATCTAGGTATGTGTGTCTCTGTGTGTACACACGTAGAGACGTTACCCTCTCTTTCCCTGCGGGAAACAATGCGCCCAGTGTGTCTCTGCAGCACAGCTGGACACAACTGTGTGTTGAGGCGAGGAGCAACTTTGCTCCGCCACGCTAGACCTGGACCGGCGGCGCAGCTCTACTATTAATTGACGCCTTAATTCAAACACATGACTTGTGTCGAGATCTACGGCTCCTCTGAGTGCTCGAGATGCTTGTCTGTATGTCTATGGCTACCTGACAGTGTCACTGCTCCATGAGCCCACAGGCGATCATATCGAGACACATACAGCTCAATATTCTCTGGCCACTGATGTGCTTTAGTGATGTGTCTTCAGCAACCATAGTATTGGGCAACGTAGTATTGAGCAATTTTGGATAATTTTTAGTGTTTACGTTACGTCGCCATAAGGACCTAGACTTCTGTTTGACAATAATATAACAGCTTACTGATTTGCTGGTTAGTCGCTGGACGCTATCCCCTGCTGCTGGTCCACTGCAATAATTGGACCGATGCACATGCATTAACATGGGTGTATTTGCTTTATTGCTTAGCCACTATATTCTGCTATCAGCTTGTACATTGGCTAATATAGTCCTGCACTGTTGTGGTTAGATGACCATGCAATCTACGTTTGTCTGGCTTTATCTGTATGCCTGCATCTGCAGTCCTCATCCGTGAATGCGATGTGTATGATTCGCCGCTCGCATATGGCTTTTGTTCCGGCGGCAGAAAAATACAGTGCACAGCTTGCTCTGAAGTCAGCGTCTCCCTCCAGGCAGAGAGAGAGATCTATTATTAGCTGTCCTGTACTCGCTCATCTGCCCATCTCTCTGCCTCTCAATTTGTGCTCTCGCTCACTACATCCCCTCCCTGGCCACTGTCTGAATCTCAGGTGGTGATTTTCGCCTGTCTTTGGCGGAGGTGGAGTGCAACCCTAATTAGGGTTGATATGATGCAATGTTAACGTGACATCACTTTAGCGGCCGGTCCTTGCTGTTCTGCCGCCCTAGGCAAGACCAAAAAATGCAGTCCTACAAAACTAGAATAGTCCCAGTATGCAAAATGACGTGTAAAATATGCAGTGTCGATTTTAGCATGTAAATCTTGGTGGGGCAAACTCAATAATTTGTTATGTTCATGCATGCCAGCAAGCCACAACACTAAACAATACATGAATTTCACTGTAACAGTGACAAACTGTGCCCACAAACAGTTGGGACAGCTTTATGTATGCCCTAACAGCAGAGCTTTATTTTCAGCACCATGGAGTGAATTCTTACTGTGGCTACACCTGGCTATCAGTAGCTGATATAGCTACTTTCTTAAACAAATATGGTTTCTACTGACAATTGAGTTGTACAAACTATGGCATAAGGGGACGACGAGCGGATAAGAGGTCATCCGTAATTTCGATTAAGACATTCTTAAGTGAGCTAGGACAGACATAGTATATATAACTATTTGTTCAGCACTTTTGAAATGTACAGTGACATTCAGAACATGTGCCATTCTTAGAGTATTCTCCATGTACACCAAGTCAGAACCGTAGCATAAATAAAGGGGGCATATAAGCAGACAGCGAAAGCTCTTACAATATTCTGTGATTACATTTCTCTAAAACAGGCTATAGGCTACATGTGTGTTGGCTATACACCAACACTTCAGCGAGCATGCCTTTCTAATCGACCTGTCCTGGGTATCCTGGAAGAATATTGACCTCATTCTGTCAGTAGATGCCTGGTTATTCTATAAAAGTGCTTTCCTCACCATCTTAAATAAGCATGCCCCATTCAAAAAATGTAGAACTAAGAACAGATATAGCCCTTGGTTCATTCCAGACCTGACTGCCCTTGACCAGCACAAACATCCTGTGGCGTACTGCATTAGCATCGTATAGCCCCCGCAATATGCAACTTTTCAGGGAAGTTAGGAACCAATATACACAGGCAGTTAGGAAAGCAAAGGCTATCTTTTTTCAAACAGAAATTTGCATCCTGTAGCACAAACTCCAAAAAGTTCTGGGACACAAGTCCATGGAGAATAAGAGCACCTCCTCCCAGCTGCCCACTGCACTGAGGCAAGGAAACACTGTCACCACCGATCAAGCTACAATAATCGAGAATTTCAGTAAGTATTTTTCTACGGCTGGCCATGCTTTCCACCTGGCTACCCCTACCCCGGTCAACAGCTCTGCACCCCCCACAGCAACTTGCCCAAGCCTCCCCCATTTCTCCTTCGCCCAAATCCAGATAGCTGATGTTCTGAAAGAGCTGCAAAATCTGGACCCCTACAAATCAGCTGGGCTAGACAATCTGGACCCTCTCTTTCTAAAATTATCCGCTACAATTGTTGCAACCCCTATTACTAGCCTGTTCAATCTCTCTTTCGTATCGTCTGAGATCCCTAAAGATTGGAAAGCTGCTGCGGTCATCCCCCTCTCCAAAGGGGGTGACACTCTAGACCCAAACTGTTACAGACCTATATCTATCCTACCCTGCCTTTCTAAAGTCTTTGAAAGCCAAGTTAACAAACAGATCACCGACCATTTTGAATCCCACCGTACGTTCTCCACTATGCAATCTGATTATCAAGCTGGTCGTGGGTGTACCTCAGCCACGCTCAAGGTCCTAAACGATATCATAACCGCCATCGAGTAAAAGACAATACTGTACAATCCCCGCATTCTTATCGGCAGACTCAACAGCCTTGGTTTCTCTAATGACTGCCTCGCCTGGTTCACTAACTACTTCTCAGATAGAGTTCAGTGTGTCAAATCGGAGGGTCTGTTGTCCGGACCTCTGGCAGTCTCTATGGGGGTGCCACAGGGTTCAATTCTCGGGCCGACTCTTTTCTCTGTATACATCAATGTCGCTCTTGCTGCTGGTGATTCTCTGATCCACTTCTATGCAGATGACACCATTCTGTATACATCTGGCCCGTCTTTGGACACTGTGATAACAAACCTCCAGACGAGCTTCAATGCCATACAACACTCCTTTCATGGCCTCCAACGGCTCTTAAATGCAAGCAAAACTAAATGCATGCTGTTCAACCGATCGCTGCCCCCCCGCCTGCCCGTCTAGCAGCACTACTCTGGCGGTTCTGAATTAGAATATGTGGACAACTATAAATACCTAGGTGTCTGGTTAGACTGTAAACTCTCCTTCCAGACTCGCATTAAGCATCTCCAATCCTAAATTAAATCTAGAATCGGCTTCCTATTTCACAACAAAGCATCCTTCACTCATGCTGCCAAACATACCCTCGTAAAACTGACTATCCTACTGATCCTTGACTTCGGCGATGTCATTTACAAAAGCCTCAAACTCTACTCAGCAAATTGGAAGCAGTCTATCACAGTGCCATCCGTTTTGTCATCAAAGCCCCATATACTACCCACCATTGCGACCTGTATGCTCTCGTTGGCTGGCCCTTGCTTCATATTCGTCGTCAGACCCACTGGCTCCAGGTCATCTATACGTCTTTGCTAGGTAAAGCCCTGCCTTATCTCAGCTCACTGGTCACCATAGCAGCACCCACTCGTAGCACGCGCTCCAGCAGGTATATTTCACTGGTCATCCCCTAAGCCAACTCCTTCTTTGGCTGCATTTCCTTCCAGTTCTCTGCTGCCAATGACTGGAACGAATTGCAAAAATCACTGAAGCTGGAGACTCATATTTCCCTCACTAACTTTAAGCATCAGCTGTCAGAGCAGCTTATCGATCATTGCATCTGTACATAGCCCATCTGTAAATAGCCCACCCAACTACCTCATCCCCATATTGTTATTTGTTTTTCTCCTTTGCACCCCAGCATCTCTACTTGCACATTCATCTTCGGCACATCTATCACTCCAGTGTTTAATTGCTAAATTGTAATTATTTTGCCACTATGGCCTATTTATTGCCTTACCTCCCTAATCTTACTACATTTGCACACACTGTATATAGACTTTTCTATTGTGTTATTGACTGTACGTTTGTTTATTCCATGTGTAACTCTGTGTTGTTGTTTGTGTCGCACTGCTTTGCTTTATCTTGGCCAGGTCGCAGTTGTAAATGAGAACTTGTTCTCAACTAGCCTACCTGGTGAAATAAAAATAAAATACATATTTCCCTGGCATATTACATCATTAATGCAGCTGCTTACAATACATTTTTGGACTCACCTTGTTGTGCTGTCCTCACTTGAACAGGAAGGTGGTGTGGTGGTCCTTCTTGTTGGCAAATTTTGTCACCAAACTTTATCAAAGTCTGTCATTCTCTGGATTTATAGTGCTTTCAAGACAACTGGAAACTCAGGAAAAAAACAAGGTTGAATCATGACGTCGGTGATCTTCAAGTCAGTCAGAGCTCTGGAAAGAGGCCCGAGTTCCTGAATTTTCCCAGTCGGAGCTCGTTTATTTTTTGTTTCTAGTTGTCTTGAACTCACTAGAGTCTGAGATTTCCGAGTTTAGTTGTTTTGAACACGGCAGCATGGCCAATGTATTCAACCTTTTCTGGCCCATGGTGTTGAGAGTTTATCCTTTTAAGCTTGTAAAAGAGACGCTTAAACCCAGACTTAAACCACACACCCACTCCAATGAATAGCAGGCTAGTGATTGCTTTGCAATGCTTGCAGTTAGTCACTGATTCCTTCTAAACCACTCATTGTTGAATTTGCGGTTACCAACTTGTTATTTAATGTTTATGTCCAATGGCCGATGAGCACCGATACGTTTTATCTGTAATTTCTCTTCGATTGAAAAGGGTTTGCCAGTATATTGTCAACTTTATTCATTATGATGACTAAGATTTTGAAAGTATGAGGTTGACATGATCAGTCCAATCAAAGCTACTGTAGATATAACATGATTTGAAATCATTGTATCTGTGGCCAATGACCGTGAACCTTCTTTGATGTACACTTCTAATGTAACTTTATGGCAGCACCCAAGGAGCTTGAATTTTTTTTAGCTCTGCCCCTAGATTTCGAGCCCAACCACTAACGGATCAAATGGCCTAACCTAAATGGCGATCTCTCCCCCTAGATTTTGCGGTGGCGTAGGGTCCCCATAAGTGACAGAATACTGAGCCAATCACGGCGCAACTAGAGAACATTACCAACCCCTACACTCCGTATTTTCCACTTGCTGCCCCATCCCCACAGAAAGCAATGAGCCAGGCTGAAACACCTGCATTTTGGAGCTGCCTTACTCAAGAAAGCAGAAAAGAGACCATGTTTGTATGTAACTTTATTAACTCAAAGATTTGTGTTTTAAATTGTTTGCAAACTGTTATATGACACGTATTAATGCCAAAATAATATTTAAAATATATTATTTAATTTTTTTGCTAAACATGAATGACGTGTCGCCACAGACAAAATGTATTTTCCAGACATTGAAGTTCAATTTAGGCTCTGAATAAAAGGTGAAAATACATATTTTCCAGGATGTTGAAAAGGCGTATTTTCTGGACGTTGAAAATATGTATTTTCCAGAATATGTATTTTCCAGATGTTGACATCAGGTCCATTTTCAGTTCTGAATGAAAGTTGATTTTTATTTATTTATAGATGCCTATGTTTGGACCAAATCAAGGCCTGTCCAGACCGGACCAAAAACCAATGTCCGTGGATGTGGAAATCAAGGCCGATCTGGACCGCACACACAAAATATGCATTTTTCAATGTCTTGGAAAATGTGTATTTTAAACGTATGGAAAATGTGTCTTCACCTTTCATTCAGAACCTAAATTGAACCTAACTTCAATGTCTGGAAAATACTTATTTTACACGTCTTTTCAATGTCATTTTGCTTACTGGGACTATTGTAGTTTTGCAGGGCCCGTTTTTGGGGTCTTGCTAGGGTATGCTGCAATGGAATTTTATGAAGGCCCATCCATGTAGTAGGTCCACCCTTTGTAAAACAGGCTGTTGAATTAATTTTATTAGTCCTGATTCCTGTGACTATTCAGTTTGGCTATTTTAAGCTCTGAATATCAGCTACCCAACTTTATCAGGAGTTATCTTGAGCCTATTTGCAATGTTTACACAGCGGGAAATGCAGAAGTATTTAATTTTTCGCTATTATCAGCTTGTCAAACTTGAAAGCACTGATCATGACAATTGAGTGAAACTCCCGGACAACAGTTGTGATTGTCCATTTTAGTTTGACCTGTCCTGTTTTTAGGATATGTTTGTTAACTTGACAAAGCATTTTTTATTTAATTGGGCACCATTTATGTTCGGCTATTTGATTGGAGAAACCTGCATGATGTAAAAAGTGTCCATCTCATTGCGTTGTCGTACATTTATCTCTAGCCTGTAGGCTACAGAAAAGGCCACATACTCTTTCTACCATAACCTATATCTGCGACATGATTTATGTTTATTTTTTGCCGGAACGTTGGTGGAGCGCAGCAGCAACGTCTCCAACAGCATCCTGGAGAGGAGTGCTGGGAATGGATAAGCAAAATATTTTGCACCCCTGCTTTTGACAAAGTGGGCACTGTTTATCACCGGGCGGCATCAGTGCTCACCGATAAGCCCATATGCCACTGGTCGTCATCCGTTGAGGAAACTCTTCCTTTGAAGTCAATGAAAGCTGCTTCACGTCCAGCGTCAAAGAATCGCGAGGTTCAATTCTTGATGGCTGACGCTCACATTGATTCTATCTTGTGAATTGAAATAATGAAATCAAGTTGATTTTGGTTGCATATGGCCTCGATTATACACCACTGGTTATTTTACTAAGATTTATGAAGTCAATAAGCTACTACTAGCTAGCTAGCCAGCTACATTGACTAGCTAGGTTCACATTGTAAACAAAATAAACTTTATTAATTGGAGAATAATTTAGTACAACCACTAGCAAAAATATGAGTATTTGTGGAAAACTGGACCAAAGCTATTGTACTTGCGCATAATCGATGAATGTGGTACATACAGTAGAGCACTGTTATTATTGGGGTTCTGTGTGTCCTGACTGCATGTGTGTTAGTACCTCTGCACATGCTATTTGTGGTAGTCGGTCATTGGCATTGCCGAGTGACATTAGGTTTCAAGTTAGGTGTATTGCAGTGCAGAAAGCACTAGGCCAGCACAACCAGATCCCTCTAGGTACTGTCTCACAAAGCTCAGGCACTGCATGATGCACATTGCTGTGTGTGTGTTTGTCTCTCCCCCCACTCTGAGTCGGTGTGTACATAGTGTGTATAGAGTCCAGTGGTACATGGGGCAGGCCAGGGTATGTTTCTTCCTTTTGGACAGAGGTAGGCTTGGGCAACACCCCGGTATAAACAGTATATATCAAAATAGTTGGTATGATTTTTGCCTTGCGGGGGCTGCTGTGGTGCGTGCCAAGCTGCTGCTTATAACTTAAACTTAACTTATAGTAACTAAGAAATCTAAGATGTGTCAAATTAATTATATCCAGCTCAGGGATATGCATTTGGTTTGCTAAGTGGCTGGATGTGAAGATCAAGCTTCGTGGTTACAGCAGATGCATTCAATCCCCTTCTGGATCAAGATCCAGGTATTTTATTTATTGCGCCCCTTGTGTGCACATTCGGTAATACCGTATACCCTGGTATGGTACAGAGACGGTATGACGGTATGGACATCTGGATGTCGCCCAACCCTAGGCAGAGGGACTTTGCACATATTGCTTGTTGCTGTAGCAAGAGACCAAATCACATTTTATTCGTCACATGCGCCGAATACAACAGGTGTAGACTTTACCGTGAAATGCTTATTAACCAACATTGCAGTTTTAAGAAAAATAAGAGTTAAGAAAATATAAACTAAAGTAAGGAAATGAAAAAACAAAAAGCGTAACAATAACGAGGCTATATACCGAGTCAATGTTCAGGTTAGTTGAGGTAATATGTACACCAGCAGTGCAGAGTGGTGCTGGAGCCTGGAGGCGTTGCAGAACAGGGCCCCCAGAACAGAAAATAGGTGTTGCTCTGTTGCAGGCCAGAACCTGGACCACACGCTATATATGGATCTCAGAGTATAAGTAGATAGGACACTGGAGAGAGCCTACTCGTTTGCAGTGCAACAACACAAGATAGTGACATGATCTTCTCACAAAATGTTATTATAATTTGACAGGAAATATGCAACACCATTTTGAGACATGATTCTGCTTGTTTGCACCTATTTAAAGGTAGCCCATCTTCCAACTCTATTCTATTATTCAGGTTTTCCACCCCGCAAATTAAATAATAATTACCATACAGTCCCACCCTGGTCAGTCACACACAGGAAGCTGCTTCACTAATTATCCTACTGCAGAGACTCAATTAAATCCAGATTGAAATATACTGTATCTCAAATCAAATCAAATCAAATCAAATTTTATTAGTCACATACACATGGTTAGCAGATGTTAATGCGAGTGTAGCGAAATGCTTGTGCTTCTAGTTCCGACAATGCAGTGGTAATGATTTCTAATGAAAATTCATGGCCATACTGTATTTGTCCGCCCAGACTTGTCAGAGGGATTCGGACGGATCTGGAGCAGCTGAGTGAAAGAGAACAACAGGAGGGGTTGACCTGAGCTCTGCTGTTTGTTGATCTGGGAGGGCATGTCTGGGAGGGAGCTGGGAGCCACTCTAGAGAAGGTGATAACATGGTAAATGAGTTAAGACACTACTGTACCAGGACAGTGATACAGTCTGATACACAGGCCAGGCCACTGTGATAATAAGTCCATAAATAGGGTCAGGAGTGTAACCCTGACCACATGACATGAGAGAAATCTCTGGTCCTACTGTAAAACTCCTGGCCCTAATCCTCAAAACTGCCCCGTGGGAACACTGGGGCTCGCATTCATTCTGTGGCTTATAAACTAAATAAAACATCACACAACAGATTACACACTAGTCTACCACAACATATCTACAATCCAGAATCCATAATACAGCAGTATAACAATGTTAGTGTACCTGTGTGTAGAGTGTATGCTAGCATGCGTGTGTGTGCCTCTCTTCACAGTCCTCGCTGTTCCATAAGGTGTAGTTTTATCCACTTGTTTTGTTCTTCACATTTTACTGGTTGCATGAGTTACTTGATGTGGAATATAGTTCCATGTAGCTATGGCTCTATGTAGTACTGTGCGCCTCCCATAGTCTGTTTGGGACTTGTGGACTGTGAAGAGACCTCTGGTGGCATGTCTTGTGGGGTATGCATGGGTGTCCGAGTTGCGTGCTAGTCGTTTGAACAGAAAGCTCAGTTCTTTCAACATGTCAGTACCTCTCACAAAGACAGGTAGTGATGCAGACAATCTCTCCTCAACTTTGAGCTTAGAGCGATTGAGATGCATGTTATTGAAGTTAACTCTCTCGTGTACATTTAAGGCCTAGCTGTGCTGCTCTGTTCTGGGCCAACTATAATTTGCCTATGTCCCTGTTTGTGGCACTGGACCATATGACTGGGCAGTAGTTCAGGTGGGACAAAACTAATTTGTTTTGTTGATAACAATGTCAAGGAAGCAGAGCAGCGCTTTATTATGGACAGACCTCTCCCCATCTTCGCTACTGTTGCATCAATATGTTTTGACCATGACAGTTTTACAATACAGGGATGTACCAAGCAGTTTAGTCTCCTCAACTTGCTCAATTTCCACATTATTCATTACAATATATATTTTTTGAGGTTTAGTGGATGATTTGTCCCAAATAAAATGCTTTTATTTTTTAAACTAGTCCTAAATATTTCATTTCTTGCCACCGATTCTAAAACTGACTGCAGCTCTTCTGTTGCAGTGATTTCACTTGCTGTGGTAGCTGACGTGTATAGTGTTTCAGCATATATAGACACACAGGCCTAACTCAGTGCCGGTGGCAGGACATTAGTAAAGATTGACAAAAGTAAGGGGCCTAGCCAGGGTCCGACAGAAGGGTCTGTGTTGATTCTGGTGGCTCCCCGTTAGCGCAGAGAAAACCCCTCTGTTGGTCGGGGACCCGTGGCGGGTTGCATGTCGTCTATCTATTATCCCAGGCATACGGGAGCGTTTGCCACTCACGACGGCAGACAAGAGAGCTGTGTGTTTGGCCCCTGAAAGGTGGAATTTTGATGGCTAGGGGTTTATATCCTCGACCATGATTACGACGATACAGTTGGCGCGTGTGTTCTACGAGAGGGTTGTATATGTCTAAGTCGCGTGCGTTTGAGGGTTGGTTTATCCTTTTCAGAGTAGACATTTTGTTGTTGCTTTAGCTTTTCCAACAGGGCCTTTCTTTTTCCAAATTGCAGATTTATATGGCTGCCATCTCGGCATGTCCTGATTGACGGCTCTACTCCCGTGGCAGAGCGCGAGTACACAGTTTCCAGGTTATTGCTGGAACCTATGGGTTTATGCCTTGGGCTGCCGTGGACAATAGACTCTGATCAATGCTATGCAGAACGTGTGTACGCCTTTACCAAGTCACGACCAGATGTCCAGTTGTTTTGGACTTGCGGTTCCTTGTCCGAGTTCTGACATTTCAGGCTCGCAAGGTAAGTGTTGTTCTTGGATCCATGGGGTCTCTGGACTTGGGCTGCAGTGGCAGCGGGTCAGTGTGCATAGTCAAGTTGCAGCAGGTTCTGGCTCCCTGTATGGTGCTCTGACAGTTCAAGCGTCATGAGGCTCTGACCCTATTCTGGAGCCTGTGGAACATGTGTGCTTGGGCTGCCGTGGGCCTCCTATTTTGGGACCCTCTTAGCCGTCTTGCAGCATGATTGTATGTCCCCATAGTATGTTACAGAGTAACCGACTAAAAGGGAACGTACAGTTGTGAATATAACTACTGTTCCCTGAAGGAGGGAACGCGGTATGACATTTTTAGGACCGCGCCGTCAGGGGTTTGAGCTCGTTCAGGTGAATATGATCGGTCGTTGACTCTCTATAGTGTGTCCGGAACCAAATTCACCATTCCGTTTCTGTTCACAGGGTTCACTCAAACCATTGTTTTAAGCTTTGTTTTACTATTGGCAGTTACAGCTGATTTTGGGATTGCTTATCGATTTGCTCTCCTTAAATATGTCATCTGATTTTAGTAGTTTCAATCTCTGAATTGTTTCATCTAACTTTTCGCCGCCAGTTCCTGATATCAGGACATAGAAACTACAATCTTGTTTTGTTGTATAGTCATGACTGGTTCGAGACTGATATCATTGCTACTTAAAGCGGATCCAAGTTCAGTTTTAAGATCCACCGGCGTCATTGGCTGGACATTTCTGACTGGTCTTGGAACTGTGACAATGGGCAGCATCTCCCCTCTTGGCTCAATGGGATATGTAGTGATTTTGCCAACAGAGCCAGATATGTACACACTCTTGGCTCAATGGGATATGTAGTGATTTTGCCAACAGAGCCAGATATGTACACACTCTTGGCTCAATGGGATATGTAGTGATTTTGCCAACAGAGCCAGATATGTACACACTCTTGGCTCAATGGGATATGTAGTGATTTTGCCAACAGAGCCAGATATGTACACACTCTTGTACCCATAACCTCTTTTCAACTGACTATCATATTTGTTGATTTAAATCAGACTTTATTAATATGAGTAATCCAGGAATGTCACGAGTTAATTGACATGAAAACTTGCGAGGAAAACAAACAACTGTACAGATCGCAATGGTAAAATGATTTCCTGACATTACGAGTCAGCGGAGCTAGTCCTCCTCGCCAATCTGGACCTCGTTCCTTTAACTGTACGTTTTCCCTTTTCTGAACCTCTCTCTTATGAAACTGTCCATGTTTCCTCTAGCTCCTCAGGGCTGCGACTGAACACAAGGGCAAATGAATCTGAACTTTAACTCAACATTAGATTTCAATGACTCTTCTGATTAACGAGGTTATTAACAGTGGCCTCTGAGCTCTGGTCATTCACTCCTCTCTCTCTCTCTCTCTCTCTTCCTTCTCTCCCCCTCTCGCTGTCATGCCCTAAGCCACAGAGCAGACGGCACAGGAAATACATTGAGCCATGCAGCCATCTCATTTTCAATTTGGCTGGTTTTATTGGCCTGACAAAAGAAATACTCCTGTCCTGGTGCTAACGTGTATGCAACAATATGTCTTGAATCTTTTCCTTTTCCTTTCTGTATCTGCCTGACTGACAGTCTCTCTCTCTCTCTCTCTCTCTCTCTCTCTCTCTCTCTCTCTCTCTCTCTCTCTCTCTCTCTCTCTCTCTCTCTCTCTCTCTCTCTCTCTCTCTCTCTCTCTCTCTCTCTCTCTCTCTCGGTGCATGCTGGGTGTTTTTGGAGTCTGAGTGTTTGGTGTGGAAAGCTCTATCCTAACTAACTTTCTTGATTCTTTTCTTTACATGTTATTTTCTATGGTGGAGGGTTAATGCAATATTTGTTTTTGGCGGTATCCAAAGTTTTTTTTTCAAAGTTAGGGTGGAAGAGGACAGAGTAACTTTCCTGGGGGTTGGAAGGTGTAGTGTGCGCAATGGCTTCTCAGCCTAGCGCGGATTGTCACATGACAGTTCTCCCAAACAGAGGAGCCGTTATTTGTACATCGTCCTCCCTCCCCCACAGCCACTTCTTCTCGTGCCCACTACAATGGAGAGAGAATGAGAAGAGGTGCTCCAAGCAGAACATGAGAATGGAGACGTGCACAAAGAACAATAACACCACACTCAGAAGAGGTATTATTTTTCTGAGGGTGTACGAGGTTACGAGCGCGTGTGTGTGTGTTGGCACAGCTTGCCGGCTTGTCAGGCTGATGTAGTGTTTAAACTGGGACAAGGGAAAGCGGTGCGGTACATGGGTTTGCTGTTGGCTAGTGTAAATATTATGGTGATTTGGCTCAGGAGTTGTCCTTTTGTGTCAGAGAGAGACAGAACGCAGGGTTTCTTACTTTCAGCCCTGGTACCACTGCTGACTTTGTCCCTGTCACTGTCATCATGGCTGACGATAGGCCTCAGAGACCGGGCCTTTAACCATACTCTGAGGCCCTCCGCTGTGCTCCAGGATAGGCGGGCCTGCCCAGCCAGTTTTTCAGGCTCTATGGTGGCTGAAAGCTCCTGGCACAGCTGTGCACTTGAGAAGGTTCAAGGTGTCTCTTTGAACATGGCATTTTACAACACACACACACACAGAGCGGTACTCTACCTGCAGGTCTATGAGTAGTGGAGCTGGGGGGTATGTGTACACACACAGAGCGGTACTCTACCTGCAGGTCTATGAGTAGTGGAGCTGAGGGGTATGTGTACACACACACAGAGCGGTACTCTACCTGCAGGTCTATGAGTAGTGGAGCTGGGGGGTATGTGTACATGCACAGAGCGGTACTCTACCTGCAGGTCTATGAGTAGTGGAGCTGAGGGGTATGTGTACACACACACAGAGCGGTACTCTACCTGCAGGTCTATGAGTAGTGGAGCTGAGGGGTATGTGTACACACACAGAGCGGTACTCTACCTGCAGGTCTATGAGTAGTGGAGCTGAGGGGTATGTGTACACACACACAGAGCGGTACTCTACCTGCAGGTCTATGAGTAGTGGAGCTGAGGGGTATGTGTACACACGCACAGAGCGGTACTCTACCTGCAGGTCTATGAGTAGTGGAGCTGAGGGGTATGTGTACACACACACAGAGCGGTACTCTACCTGCAGGTCTATGAGTAGTGGAGCTGGGGGGGTATGTGTACACACACAGAGCGGTACTCTACCTGCAGGTCTATGAGTAGTGGAGCTGAGGGGTGTGTGTACACACACACAGAGCGGTACTCTACCTGCAGGTCTATGAGTAGTGGAGCTGAGGGGTATGTGTACATGCACACAGAGCGGTACTCTACCTGCAGGTCTATAAGTAGTGGAGCTGAGGGGTATGTGTACACACACAGAGCGGTACTCTACCTGCAGGTCTATGAGTAGTGGAGCTGAGGGGTATGTGTACACACACACAGAGCGGTACTCTACCTGCAGGTCTATGAGTAGTGGAGCTGAGGGGTATGTGTACACACAGAGCGGTACTCTACCTGCAGGTCTATGAGTAGTGGAGCTGAGGGGTATGTGTACACACACAGAGCAGTAGTCTACCTGCAGGTCTATGAGTAGTGGAGCTGAGGGGTATGTGTACAAGCGTCCTTGCATAAACACGTGCACACAAGCTCCGCAAATCAAATCACATTTTATTTGTCACAACAGGTGTAGACCTTGCCGTGAAATGCTTACTTACAAGCCCTTAACCACCAATGCAGTTCAAGAAATAGTTAAGAAAATATTTACTAAATAAACTAAAGTAAAAAATGTAATTTGAAAGTAACACAAGAAAATTACATAACAATAATGTGGCTATATACAGGGAGCTTGTGCATGTACACATAACCCTCAGCTCCACTACTCACAGACCTGCAGGTAGACTGAGACTGGGGTGGGGTTAAACACTAGAATGTGGCTTGTAGCTTTTTGTTGATCCCTTCAGTAAAAAGCATGATTTAAGCAGGTATACAGTAGTTGTAGACCTTTGGTATAATGCAGAGAGAGGCCTAATGGCAGAATACTAGAAGTGGGTTTGCAACCTGCATATTTGTTAGGCCTAACTATCTCTGCCCTTGCAACGTGTGTGTATTGATATCATCAAATGAGAGTGTGTGTGAGTGCTGGATCTGGCTTGTGTCAGGGTCTTAGCTGGCAGTGTAAGCTTGTCCCATTGACACCCTTCCACATCTGTTCCTAGCTGACAGGCCTGCATTGTCCACATCCCCTCTGTGCAAACTCAACGCTGTGCTCTACTAACACACAGCCCAAACACCACTATTGACCTGGCTAGGATGGCACATCGAGGACAGTGAGATTCCTAACTAGACATCCATTCATTGGAACTGGGATTTTCAAACACTTATGGCATACGATTCAGTCAGGAGGAGAGCTAGAGGTTTTCGTTCTCTCTCTCTATCTCTCTCTCTTACCTCACACCCGTCTGCACGCTTAAGAAATGTGCCCAGCCAGACTCCATGGTCTGAGCCATAATTGAGTTTCTCCAGCTCAGACACGAACATGCAGTCCACAGTGCCTGGGCTGCAGTCCACAGTGCCTGGGCTGCAGTCCACAGTGCCTGAGCAGCCTGGGCTGCAGTCCACAGTGCCTGGGCTGCAGTCCACAGTGCCTGGGCTGCAGTCCACAGTGCCTGGGCAGCCTGGGCTGCAGTCCACAGTGCCTGGGCAGCCTGGGCTGCAGTCCACAGTGCCTGGGCTGCAGTCCACAGTGCCTGGGCTGCAGTCCACAGTGCCTGGGCAGCCTGGGCTGCAGTCCACAGTGCCTGGGCAGCCTGGGCTGCAGTCCACAGTGCCTGAGCAGCCTGGGCTGCAGTCCACAGTGCCTGAGCAGCCTGGGCTGCAGTCCACAGTGCCTGAGCAGCCTGGGCTGCAGTCCACAGTGCCTGGGCAGCCTGGGCTGCAGTCCACAGTGCCTGGGCAGCCTGGGCTGCAGTCCACAGTGCCTGAGCAGCCTGGGCTGCAGTCCACAGTGCCTGGGCTGCAGTCCACAGTGCCTGGGCTGCAGTCCACAGTGCCTGGGCAGCCTGGGCTGCAGTCCACAGTGCCTGGGCAGCCTGGGCTGCAGTCCACAGTGCCTGGGCAGCCTGGGCTGCAGTCCACAGTGCCTGGGCAGCCTGGGCTGCAGTCCACAGTGCCTGGGCAGCCTGGGCTGCAGTCCACAGTGCCTGGGCAGCCTGGGCTGCAGTCCACAGTGCCTGGGCAGCCTGGGCTGCAGTCCACAGTGCCTGGGCTGCAGTCCACAGTGCCTGGGCAGCCTGGGCTGCAGTCCACAGTGCCTGGGCAGCCTGGGCTGCAGTCCACAGTGCCTGGGCAGCCTGGGCTGCAGTCCACAGTGCCTGGGCTGCAGTCCACAGTGCCTGAGCAGCCTGGGCTGCAGTCCACAGTGCCTGGGCTGCAGTCCACAGTGCCTGAGCAGCCTGGGCTGCAGTCCACAGTGCCTGGGCAGCCTGGGCTGCAGTCCACAGTGCCTGGGCTGCAGTCCACAGTGCCTGAGCAGCCTGGGCTGCAGTCCACAGTGCCTGGGCAGCCTGGGCTGCAGTCCACAGTGCCTGGGCTGCAGTCCACAGTGCCTGGGCTGCAGTCCACAGTGCCTGAGCAGCCTGGGCTGCAGTCCACAGTGCCTGGGCAGCCTGGGCTGCAGTCCACAGTGCCTGGGCAGCCTGGGCTGCAGTCCACAGTGCCTGGGCAGCCTGGGCTGCAGTCCACAGTGCCTGGGCTGCAGTCCACAGTGCCTGAGCAGCCTGGGCTGCAGTCCACAGTGCCTGGGCTGCAGTCCACAGTGCCTGAGCAGCCTGGGCTGCAGTCCACAGTGCCTGGGCAGCCTGGGCTGCAGTCCACAGTGCCTGGGCTGCAGTCCACAGTGCCTGAGCAGCCTGGGCTGCAGTCCACAGTGCCTGGGCAGCCTGGGCTGCAGTCCACAGTGCCTGGGCTGCAGTCCACAGTGCCTGAGCAGCCTGGGCTGCAGTCCACAGTGCCTGGGCAGCCTGGGCTGCAGTCCACAGTGCCTGGGCAGCAGTGATAAGGGACTGAGGTAGGCCTCGCCACCAGGCCACAGGTGACTCTGTTGGTTACCAACCCATCCTCTGTAGTCAGGCAGAATTGGGCTGCTGCCAATGAGAGAGCCGTGTGTGTGACTCTAGCCCCCCCCAGAAGAATCCCTCTCACTCTCTGGACCTTTCACAAAGACCTGTGTAAGCTCCCCTCAACCTCAGAAGATGAATGCTATTTAGCCAAGAAAGCTGTGAAAGACACACGCACGCACACACACACACACACACACACAATTCTCAAACACGCATGCAAATAACATACGCTCACACTATTCAGTCTGCACACAGACAAACACTCCTCTCTGCACACCTGGTGCTTTGTGCAGTGGTCAGACAGCTGGCTGGAGGAAGGCTGGGTCTGAAGTAAACAATGTCCTCCTGTCAGCTTCAAATGAGGGGCGGGACACAGGAGGGACACAGAGTAGGAGTGTCAACAGCCTTTTGATGCTCTGGACCATTTCTCTCTACTCATCTATTCTCTGGCCTCCCATTACTCTCTCTCTCCTTTTTCCTCTACCTCTCTCCTTTTTCCTCTACCTCTCTCCAACCTGTTTCTCTCTCTATTCTTCTTCCTATTTGACCCTCTTTTATTTCTCTGTCGGACCGCTCTGTGTCTGTCGGACCGCTCTGTGTCTGTCGGACCGCTCTGTGTCTGTCGGACCGCTCTGTGTCTGTCGGACCGCTCTGTGTCTGTCGGACCGCTCTGTGTCTGTCGGACCGCTCTGTGTCTGTCGGACCGCTCTGTGTCTGTCGGACCGCTCTGTGTGTCTGTCTTTCTGTGTCTCTGTCTCTGAGACACATGGAGAGAGGGACACAGAGAGAGACGCACATAGAGAGGAGAGAGAGAGACACACACACACACACACACAGACCCAGACAGACTCGGAGAGAGAGAGAGAGGGAGACCTGCCTCTGTATCCCTGTCTGTCTCTGTATGTATCTGTGTCTGTCTCTGTATGTATCTGTGTCTGTCTCTTTATTTGACTGGCTGTGGGTTTCTAGGTGTTGGTGGTGGCTGATGCTGCCATGCTGTGTCTCTGACAGTGTTTTCCTTTATGCCTGTGACAATAGTGTGTGTGTGTTCCTGACAGTCTGTCTGTGACAGTATATTGCCCGTGACTGACAGTCTGATACTCTGTGCCTGTGACATTGTGCGTGTGACTGACACTCCTTCTCCTCAGTGACAGGCTCAGAGGTTGGGATTGTGTAGCTTTCTCCCAGTCATCATTAAAATACAATGCCTGTGTCAACCAATGTAATTATCTGTCAACAGCTGCTATGGACTCTAACTTAGTCTCTCTTTCCACTCTCTTCTCCCACCCACCTCCACTCTCCACTCTCTCCTCCCACCCACCTCCACTCTCTCCTCCCACCCACCTCCACTCTCTCCTCCCACCCACCTCCACCACTCTCTCCTCTATCCGTCTCTAGGTGAGAGTGCGATGAGGAGAGGAGCCAGAGAGTGAGGCGATGGGCTGCACCTCTGCTAAGCAGGTGTCGGCCGTGCCCAGCGACGAGGAGGGCCGGGGCAAGGCCTACAGCAACGGAGACCTCTTCACCGGTCAGTACACAGTATCATAAAGTACACCCTCTACATTCCAGCCGCACCTGTAGCCGTCTCTATATACACCTGCCTGTCTAATCTCTCTCCACGCTATACCAGCTGCTGACCAGGCTTCCTTTACCTGTAGAACATTGTCCCCATCTGTAGCATGTCCCGTAGAAATATAATTACACATCTGTAGCATGTCCCGTAGAAATATAATTACACATCTGTAGCATGTCCCGTAGAAATATAATTACACGTAGAAATATAATTACACATCTGTAGCATGTCACGTAGAAATATAATTACACATCTGTAGCATGTCCACTCCACACACACTGGCCTGTTGGCTATGTTATCTGTATTACCTCTCCTCTAGTCTCGCTCTATACCCAATCTCTATTCTACAAGGGCAGCTTGACTATTCCACCTTTTTAGTCTGACTTTTTTAAATGAGTACATCAGGCTATATATTTTATTAATGAATGCCAAGTTGCTGACATGGGCAGTGCAGATTTCAGAAAAAGTCAATATGTGTCATGTTACCCATTCTCTTTCTCTTCCTCCCTCCTACCCTGTGTGAATACTACTTGGTGCAGTAGCCTCTAGGATAGCTGAGTGGTTTTGGTGTTCTGTCCTCTTAGTACTTAATGTTTTAGAGCTTGGACATGGTGAGAGGGTTAAGAAAGTGTATCTAGTTAACAGCATCAATTATAGCTGCTTGCTGGGCAGGTTGGGTGCTGTGGCTAGGATTAGAGAGATGGGATGAGGGATTAGAGACCGATTTAAGAATTAGGAGCAACACGCTGGAATACCCACACCGGAAATGGCAGATGATGCATCGGTCTGTTCTCCCTCTCTCACTCTTTCCCTCACTCTATTACTCTCTCTACGCCCTCCCTCTCTCTGTTGGACCCATAGTCATTGGTCTGACCTTTGTGCCTCTCTCCTTTTCCTTTTGACTTTCTTTCTGACCCTCCCCCTATCACTCTGTCCCTCCCTCTATTAGTCACTCCTCTTTTTCTTTTAAGGAATGGCTGCATCGTGACACTTGATTGGAGGAGGAAGGGAAATATTCCTTGAGAGAAGATGACGTGGATGAAGGATTCTCTTTTTCCCTTCTCGGTTCATCTATCTCCTCCCTTTCCTCTCCAGGGCCTCACTTTCTTGTCTTTCTTCCTTCCTTCCTCTCCCTCTCCGTATTAAAATATCTCCCTTCATGTCCTCCCCGGCTGTTCAATGACTCCCTCCCTCCCTTCCGCTCCCCCTCCCTTTCCTTCCTCTCTCCCTTATCGCAGCATTGGGTCACGGCTCCCTGCCCTCCTCCATCCATCGATACCTTACTCACACAACAGGAAAGGCTGAGCTCCTTTACACAAACACTGGGGGAATGAGAGAAAATGGCAACACTTTCTGATTAATTGTGTTGCCTTTAGCACGTCACTTGTTGTCTTGTTGCAGTTTTACGATTTGATTTGTAGTTGGCCAGACTGTTGTGAGTGGGTGTATTGGTTGTATTGTAGTTTATATATAGTCGCTATGGGGCTATTGTTGAATGGACATTCAGAACTGCGAATGCAAAATGAAGCCTCACGCAGCGCACTACATGATGTAATTCAGGATGTATCTAACTGATTTTACACTGAACAAAAATATAAACGCAAAAATTTCTAAGATTTTACTGAGTTAGAGTTCATATAATGAAATCACTGAACTTAAATAAACTAATTAGGTCCTAATCTATGGATTTCACATGACTGGGAATACAGATAT